>NC_055979.1:30566794-30646794 GCF_018492685.1 Alosa sapidissima
CCAACTATAAATATGTAATCTGCCTGTTCCCAGGGATGGGTAGTATTTCTGAAACATGTAATATGTATTTGTATTTCAAATACAAAATAGTATTTTGTCATTTGTATTTTATTGGGTTGAAGGAAATGGCTCTGTATTTTGTATCAAAATACTTTATTGGTGTGTATTTTTGTATTTTAGAAATACTGCAAAATACTAAATGTGAAAAACACTAAAAAAAGTAAATACTACACAAAGGTGTAATGAATAATTGGTAATCAGCTATCACAATCAGCTAATGTGAGAACAGCTGTGTTCACTCACAGCTTTTCAGTGACTGCTATTGTTGAAGCATCAGCTCTGGTCTGAAGCACTGGTGTGAAGTCGTACGCAAGTAAAGATGAGCAAGTTTACCTGTGCAAGTTCACATAAGGGCACCGACAAAGGCAACCATGTCCTATTGTCTCCATGCCAATCTTTAACAGAAAAAATGTCAGATATCTCAATGAACCACAATGACATCAATAGATGGTAAGGTGTTGAGTGTGTTTGAATTCCCTTCCTTGTAGCATCCATTTCTGCATTCTACAGTTGGGACAAGTTCACCTTGTTTAATTAAATAACAATTCTATTTCCTTATTAGCTGCATACTTGAGGTTGGAGATATTAAGGCATATCAAGTTTCTCACATACTGGAACTTCAAGATGCATAGCCTTATGATTTTCTTATTCAGTTCTGCACTGGACTTGAATTACGAAATTCGGCACAGATACACAATTATGATTTTGGCCTGTTGATTATAATGTGGTTAATTGAAAGCTCTGACAGTCGTTTTGGATAAGCATCAGCTAGATGACTAAATGTAAATGTAAATTCTTGAATTATTCTTCTGATCACACTACATGAACTTGCATACGGTATACTATTTGGTATGACGGGCCAAATTGTATTGATTTTTACTATATAGTTTTAATAGGCTAAATGTTTGGGATATTAAAAAAGCTTTTTTTGCAGTGCTTCCATACTTCCTAAAAAAAAGTATTTTGAGTATATTCTAAATACAAAAATACTTTTTTTTATTTTGATACATAATATGGTTACTGTATTTTGTAGTTTATTTTGATATATTAAAAATCAGGGTATTAGGTATTTTATTTTGAAATACATTCTGATGTGTTTTTGCCCATCCCTACACTTTGCGATGGTTAGCTTGTCACCTGTGACGCACCTGTGTACAACTGGAGCAGCTAGCATGCTATCGAGCAGACAGGGCCATTGTAAAGGGAGGTAAATCACGAGGAGGAGGAATCTGTGTTTACATCCGTGACGAATGGTGCCAGGACACTGTAGTAGTATGCAAACACTGCTCACCACTGGCAGAGTTTATGATCATAAAGTGCCGTCCTTTTTACCTGCCAAGGGAAATTACTGTGATTCTGCTAGTCGCAGTATACATCCCGCCTACCAACAACAACAGCGATAAGAACGCGGCTCTTAGTGAACTGTACCAGGCTGTCAGTGAACAACAGACGGCACACCCAGACGGTTTCACCATCTTCACTGGAGATTTTAACCGTGCTGATCTCAAAACTGTACTTCCAAAGCTACACCAGCATGTTGATTTTCCAATAACATCCTTATGCTAATGCCCGCATACAGACAAAGGGTAAAAGCGAACAAACCGGTTCGTAAGCAGGTAAAAGTGTGGCCTGAGGGAGCCTCCGATGCTCTTCAAGACTGCTTTGACACAACAGACTGGGAAATGTTTAAGCAGGCAGCCACTTACAACAACCGGACAGACATAGAGGAGTATACAGACACTGTAACCTCTTACATCACCAAGTGCATCGATGATGTGACCCACACAAAAGACATCATCACTCGGGCTAACTGGAAGCCATGGCTGACAGGGGATGTCCTCAGGCTGCTGAGGGCCAGAGACAAAGCCTACAGAGCTGGGGATGAAGCTGGCATGAAAACAGCGAGAGCCAACCTGTCCCGTGGCATCAAGGAAGCAAAAAAGGAATACACTCACAAGATAACCACCCACTTCAAAGACAGCAGGAACGCACAAAGCCTATGGCAGGGCATTCAGGCCCTCACGGACTACAAGCCCGCGCCACAGAGCTGTGAGAGCAACATCCCTCTGCTCAACAACCTGAACCGCTTCTTTGCTCGCTTTGAAGCACAAAACAGCACCTGCCCACAGAAGACCCATCCCCCTCTACATGAGCAGCCCCTGTGCCTCTCTGCCGACAGCGTGAAGAGGACACTTGCTGCTATCAACACCCGTAAGGCAACAGGTCCAGACAACATCCCAGGTCGTGCGCTGAAGGACTGCGCAGGGGAGCTTAAGGATGTCTTCACAGACATCTTTAACACTTCCCTGAAGCAAGCCATCGTCCCATCATGTTTCAAAGCTGCCACCATCATACCTGTGCCGAAGAAAACTGCTCCATCCTGCTTCAATGACTACCGCCCTGTGGCACTGACACCCATCATCATGAAGTGCTTTGAGCAGCTTGTCATGTCACATATCAAAGCCATTCTCCCCCCCACCCTGGACCCCTTCCAGTTTGCATACCGAGCCAAGCGGTCTACAGAGGATGCAATCTGCTCTGCCCTCCACCCAGCCCTCACCCACCTGGAAAAAAGAGACTCATATGTGAGATTGCTGTTTATAGACTTCAGTTCTGCATTCAACACCATAATACCACAACAACTCATCTGCAAACTTGACAAACTGGGACTCAGTACCTACCTCTGCAACTGGCTACTGGACTTCCTCTGTCAGAGGCCCCAAGTAGTACGTGTTGGCAACAATACCTCAAGCAGCATCACACTGAGCACAGGGGCCCCCCAAGGCTGCGTGCTCAGTCCGCTGCTCTTCACCCTGCTGACGCATGACTGCACTGCAACCTACAGCAACAATCACATAGTGAAATTTGCTGACGACACAACTCTGGTGGGTCTCATCACCAAGGGCGACGAGACTCAATACAGGTTGGAGGTCGACCATCTGACCACGTGGTGCAGGGACAACAACCTCCTGCTGAACGTCAGCAAGACCAAAGAGATTGTTGTTGACTTCCGGAGAGGTCACACCCAACACCTGCCACTGACCATCGACGGTGCTGTGGTGGAGAGAGCGAGCAGCACCAAATTCCTGGGGGTGCACATCAGTGAAGACCTCTCCTGGACCACCAATACTGCATCACTGGCGAAGAGAGCTCAGCGCCGCCTGTACTTCCTGCGGAAACTCAGGCGAGCAAGTGCTCCACCAGCCATCATGACCACATTCTACCGAGGCACCATTGAGAGCATCCTCTCCAGCTGTATCGCTGTGTGGGGTGGAAGCTGCACTGAATACAACAGGAAAGCCCTGCAGCGCATAGTGAACACAGCTGGAAGGATTATTGGTGCTTCACTCCCCTCCCTGAAGGACATTTACACCACCCACCTCACCCGCAAGGCGACCAAAATTGTGAGTGATGCAAGTCACCCCGCTCACAATCTGTTTGATCTACTGCCCTCTGGGAAGAGGTACAGAAGCCTGCGCTCCCGCACTACCAGACTCACCAACAGCTTCATACACCAAGCTGTAAGGATGCTGAACTCTCTCCCTCCTCTCCCCCCTCCACCCTCAGCTACATAACATCCTGGACATTGGACCCAAAATGGCCGCCTGCACTACTCCACTTGCACACTTGCACACTTGCACACTTGTACACTTTACAACTTGGTGTTGTTGTCCTGAAAACACAACACTTCTGCTGCTCTTACATAACTTGCACCACTATGCCACTTTCTTTCTTACTTAGGTCAAACAGAACTACCCAAGCCTTTTATTGGCCTGACTTTGCACTAGTATTTTATGACTGTCTATGCACAATTTCAACCAAATTTTGCTGCTCTTATTTTTTCATTATTATATGTGCCCTCTTATTTACTTATTTACTTACTTTTTTGTTTACTTGAATGTTATGTTTGTCTGTGGACCTAAATTGGTAAAATATGTCTTGTCTTCACCGTGGGATAGTGAGAAACGTAATTTCGATCTCTTTGTATGTCTGGAACATGTGAAGAAATTGACAATAAAGCTGACTTTGACTTTGACTTTGACTATATGCTAGGCCTAAGTGACTGGCCTATCTGGGTGCGTTTGGAGATGCCTGATGAAATCAGACGTTGTTGAATAGGCATAATTTATCCTGGTGCCACATACCTTGCATGTAGCTGTTCGCTTATTTCCTCTGTGCAGTTTTTGTAACCGAAAGTAATGATATAAGGCACTTCTTGTCGCCTTGGTCAATGCATTTATATCTGTGAGTGTGCGCACATTGCACATTATGGCAAAGGAGCCATGCCGCTTGTTATACGTTTCACAAAGTATATGTAGCAGTAAAATAAAATAGAAATACATGAATACATTTAGATTAAAAAAGCAATAATTGCATGAAATACAGCTTGTTCAGGAGTCTCGAAGCTCGAGTCCGAGTCAAGTCTGAAGTCTTTTGAGTGGAGTCGCAAGTCAAGTCTCAAGTCACTGTTTTTGCCAAGTCCAAGTCCTCATCTTTTTTACATTTCTATCCCTTCATTCTCTTTAATTCAAGTTCATAGCACGAAGCTGTCATGAAGAGCATTTATGCTTTATCAAGAATCAAAAAGATTAGCGTGGCACCACTCTAGATGTGTCATTAAATTAATTGTGCTATTTCGCGAGGTATAGAGATCTTTTGGTTTCACACACAAAGTGCACTTAACTGTTCTTCATATCCTAGTTGTCTCTGATAAATTGAAAATAATGAGCGTAGGCTTATGTCCATCGAGTCAGCTGCAGCCAACCACAGTCATCTTCAACCAGTAACCGGAGATAACGTTCTGCTAATTGCGCAGTTGTTTGCGAATATCAAAACATAACACCACTTAATTTCAGGTTAAAATGCATTGTAATGTGCGTTACTGAAGTTTGTACCGAGTAAAATATTAGCCAATAGTTTTTTGTAATGCCTTACATTACCGTGTTACAGCAAAAAGCAATATATTACAGTAATTACATTACTTTTGTAACTCGTTACTCCCAACACTGCTGGCTGGACACTGCAGTCAAAAGGATTTCGCCGCCGATGCGAAATTTCGCTGGCCGAAATTTGCGAGGTGTTTCGCTGTGTGGAAACCCACCGTTATGGAAAACTGTCCCTTGTGGTGATGCGCTAGCTTGTTTCTGTGTCAATGTGATTTCAGAAAATAGTCTGTAATTTCAAGTGTTACCATGTTTACTACTTCTATGGCTGTCTATGCAATTGTGGTAATATTATTTTAATCAAAGTTATTTGTTTCTCTCTCTCCCTGTTCATGTGTTTTGCAGCTAATGAAGGTGGTAGCACTACTGCAGATGCTGAGACCATCACTCTGAACCAAGGAGCATTGCAGACATTTGAACTGGTACCTGTGAGTATTTGTAGGCCACGCACACACACGCACACACACACATTTGCCACCATGTTTCTACTTGATGTTGCCTCTTTTTTCTCTCTTTTTTCTCTTCTAATTTCCTGTCCTCCTCTCTCTATCCCCCTGTTTCTCTCCCTCCCTCTTCTCTCTTTAGTCATTTCATCTTCAGCCCACGGGCACCCCAGGCACATATTACATCCAGACGACGGGGGCCAATCAGAATCTCCCGCTCACGCTGTCAGCCAATCCCACGGTCACGCTGACCGCAACTGCGTCACCCACATCGCCAGATCAGATCATCTTACACAGCCTGACTGTGAGTCCGTATTGGCTTATCTGTATGTGTGTTGAGTTCATCATGTTCATAGATGTATTTCCTGCATAGCTGGGATCTTCTGAAACACGGCAATAAGAATTGTCAAAGGGTGTCAAATGGTTGTTAGTCAGTCTCTGTGTATTAGTGTGTCTATGTATGTTGGTCAGTTTCATGCTGACCTGCAGAGACGTTTTCGAATGGAATGATTCAGGCTATTTTTAAAATGCGTGTGTGCAGGTCTTTATATATATGTGTGTGTGTGTGTGTGTGTGTGCAGACTGATGGGTTGAATGAGAATGTGTCGGTGCAGATGGCCCACCCAGGCGTCATCATTCAGACAGTCACCTCGGAACCTCTGGAGGGGGCGGGGCTAAAGGAGGAGGGGTCAGAAGGCGGCGCAGAACCAACAGACAAACTCCAGAGTTCCACAGAATCAGAGAGCAAGAATGAGGTGCAGTGGGACAGTTGATCGAGTAATGAATCCTTACATTTGCACACATACATATGGCCAATTCCACACAAAACTGTCACATCCATATTAACGCCAACTAAATGCCATGGTATTTGTATGATGCGAAAGATTATGTGAAGTTTTTCAACCAAGTTCTACAACCAAGAAGAGTGAATGCTCAAATTTGAAGTAATCATCATTCACATCATACCATACCATGTCATGTCATTGTGTTGGCGTTATGGACGTGACAGTTGCCTTGACAGTTGGAATTGCCCATATATAGAAGCCTAACGATGTCCCTGACAACGCTCATACACATACCCACACCCACATCTATTCTCATGCAAACACACACACACACACACAGGTGCAGAGAGACGCATGCTCACCCAAAACACACTTTCACACCTAGTTTCAAGTCCAGTCTCATTTTTGACTTCCTTTACGAGATGAAATCTATTCTATTTGAGGGCAAGTTTGTTTAAGGTTTTGGCCATTTGGCACGTGACACAGATGTTTTTCCTTGAGTATACTACAAGTGAGCAATGTCAAAATCAGTTGGGTTGTAGACGTCGTTGGGTTGTAAACATTGTTGGGTTGTAAACGTTGGTTGTTGGGTTGTAAACGTTGTAGAGTTGTAGACGTTGTGGGGTGGTAGACGTTGGGTTGTAGACGTTGTTGGGTGTGGAAGGTTACTGATGTGAAGTTGCCCTGTAGACGTTGTTGGGTATGAAAGGTTACTGATGTGAAGTTGCCCACTGTCTCTCTCAACTTTTCAGACTCTGGAGTCTTCAGCGGTGGACACGCCTACCGTTGATTCTGGGATATCTGCGGTGGACACGTCTACAGTTGATTCTGGGATATCTGAGAGGGAGGTGCTTATTGTCCCTTCCCCCAATAGCTTCATCCAAACCAGCGACATCACAGATGACATCAGCACCGACTCCGTCCTCCCCGTAGGGACACTTACAGGTAATTATGCTACGAGCCCTCACTCAACATCTACTCTATTGGGGTAATTATGCTACGAGCCCTCACTCAACATCTACTCTATTGGGGTAATTATGCTACGAGCCCTCACTCAACATCTACTCTACTGGGGGTAATTATGCTACGAGCCCTCACTCAACATCTACTCTACTGGGGGTAATTATGCTACGAGCACTCACTCAACATCTACTCTACTGGGGTAATTATGCTACGAGCACTCACTCAACATCTACTCTACTGGGGTAATTATATACTCTATTGGGGTAATTATGCTACGAGCACTCACTCAACATCTACTCTACTGGGGTAATTATATACTCTATTGGGGGTAATTATGCTACGAGCACTCACTCAACATCTACTCTACTGGGGTAATTATGCTACGAGCACTCACTCAACATCTACTCTACTGGGGGTAATTATGCTACGAGCACTCACTCAACATCTACTCTACTGGGGTAATTATATACTCTATTGGGGGTAATTATGCTACGAGCACTCACTCAACATCTACTCTACTGGGGGTAATTATGCTACGAGCACTCACTCAACATCTACTCTACTGGGGTAATTATATACTCTATTGGGGGTAATTATGCTACGAGCACTCACTCAACATCTACTCTACTGGGGTAATTATGCTACGAGCACTCACTCAACATCTACTCTACTGGGGGTAATTATGCTACGAGCACTCACTCAACATCTACTCTACTGGGGGTAATTATGCTACGAGCACTCACTCAACATCTACTCTACTGGGGTAATTATGCTACGAACACTCACTCAACATCTACTCTACTGGGGTAATTATGCTACGAACACTCACTCAACATCTACTCTACTGGGGTAATTATGCTACGAACACTCACTCAACATCTACTCTACTGGGGGTAATTATGCTACGAGCACTCAGTCAACATCTACTCTATTGGGGGTAATTATGCTACGAACACTCACTCAACATCTACTCTATTGGGGGTAATTATGCTACGAACACTCACTCAACATCTACTCTATTGGGGGTAATTATGCTACGAGCACTCACTCAACATCTACTCTACTGGGGGTAATTATGCTACGAACACTCACTCAACATCTACTCTATTGGGGGTAATTATGCTACGAACACTCACTCAACATCTACTCTATTGGGGGTAATTATGCTACGAACACTCACTCAACATCTACTCTACTGGGGGTAATTATGCTACGAGCACTCAGTCAACATCTACTCTACTGGGGGTAATTATGCTACGAGCACTCACTCAACATCTACTCTACTGGGGGTAATTATGCTACGAACACTCACTCAACATCTACTCTACTGGGGGTAATTATGCTACGAACACTCACTCAACATCTACTCTACTGGGGGTAATTATGCTACGAACACTCACTCAACATCTACTCTACTGGGGTAATTATGCTACGAGCACTCACTCAACATCTACTCTATTGGGGTAATTATGCTACGAGCCCTCACTCATCTACTCTATTGGGGTAATTATATACTCTATTGGGGTAATTATGCTACGAGCACTCGCTCAACATCATCTCTACTGGGGTAATTATATACTCTATTGGGGTAATTATGCTACGAGTACTCACTCAACATCTACTCTATTGGGGTAATTATGCTACGAGCACTCACTCAACATCTACTCTATTGGGGTAATTATGCTACGAGCACTCACAACATCTACTCTATTGGGGGTAATTATGCTGTGAACACTTACTCAACATCTACTCTATTGGGGGTAATAATGGTATGAACACTCAATCAACATACTCTATTGGGGTGAATGGTAAGGCGACTATTTTGTCATATATTTGTGTGTGTGTGTGTGTGTGTGTTTGGCTGTACAGATCCCATTCTACAGAATCAGGAGGAAGGGTCTGACTGAAGCAGAACAGAACTTTCTGGATCTCACCCATTGCTCAGTTCTACAGGCCTCTTTTGGGAGCTGCAAAACGTTTCAAATACGAAGGCACTCCATTGGATGTGGACATGAACACTAACCTGCAAAACGCACCCACGTTGATCACACATGTTCTTATGCAGACAGACACACACAACCCAAACACATTGCAGTACAGAGGAAGATGCTCTCTAAAACGCCGGCCTCCATAATGCACTGATGTAACGTTATGAACACAACTCTGAGCCTCATCAATGGTTTACACACACACACACGGAGTTTCCTCATACACATCTGCACTTCACAGCCCAGACTAGCCTCAAGCATAGAATACCTCTCACACACATTGTAGCCACATATATATTTGTTCCTCACACAGACCCAGAGCATTATAAACAGCAGGACTAGTGCTAGGGCAAGAAGTGTTTGTTTGTGCATATAATCTAACATAACTGGTCTAACACTGTTTACTGTTGATGTACAAAGATGTAGGGATGTTTTGTATATATAACTTGTCAGGCCTATTTGGTTTAAAAGGTTGCGAGTGTGAGATCAACGCCTCATTCATTTCCCCATGGATGTGTGTATGCGTGCAAGCTTTGGCATGTGTGTATGTATGTTTATTTATTAAAGCCCTGCAAAGGTGTTTTGTCATTGTAATGAGTGATTATAGTGGTATAGAAATATAGCAGAACATTTCTAATCTTACCATACATTACACCCATACTTAACTCATTGAGTGCCAAAAACGTAATTTCCTTCCCATGTGTTGAGTGCCAAAAACTTAATATTACGTTTTTAGCTTTATTTTAAAATTACGAAACTAGACACTAACACACCTTATATGTGATTTTGGGAACTCTGTGATGAATGGAAATGAAATATATGACGATCGAAAACTCATGAAAACGCACAATCTGGACATTTTATCATAACTCGGGTTGCCGCTTTGGGTCGAATCAGTGACTCATGCACGTCAGGTCAAAACCAGGCCATTTTCGTGGGTCTATCACAAAGTGGCAGTCTCGCCAGGTCTCGCTGATCACTACCTGGAAAGTTTACAGGCAACACTTCATATTTCATGAAATGTGTTATATCTCCATTTCTAGAAAAAAAAAAAACAGCGATTTTGATGAAAACTAGCCACTGTTTGGCTTGGGATTTCTCAGGAACAGAGGCATGTAGAAATACACGGTTTGCACCCACTGAGAGCTTAAAGTCTCACCTTTTAAACGAGCCATTGTATGTGTTCATAGCTATAACACAGAATATGCTGTGGCTGTACAAAAATCATCAACAATGATCTAGATTGCTGGCACTCTAGGACAAAGCTTCCGAAAACAGCTTGGCATTCAATGAGTTAAGATGGAGGTAGTCTAGTGTAGCCCTACATATTAAATTATAGCTTGAAAGTGGAAGCCATTTCTGATCTGAACCAGATATTATTGTCTAATATTTCGTATTCATCCTTACTCAGTCTTCTATGACAAATGTGAGGCAGATGATTCCAGTATAGTTAAAAAGTAATTACAACATATCTCACACCAATGTATCTTAACAGCATCTCACACACCAATATATCTTAACAGCATACAGCAGCATCTCTCACACCAATGTATCTTAACAGCATCTCACACACCAATATATCTTAACAGCATACAGCAGCATCTCTCACACCAATGTATCTTAACAGCATCTCAGACCAATGTATCTTACAAACACACAGCAGCATCTCTCACACAGCAGCTAGCTCCAGCATCTCTCACACACTTGCTGTTATCACCTGTTCAATATGGGAAGTGAGGATGTGGTGAGCTGAAAGGGGACTGAAGCAATATCTTGTCTAAAAAGAGGACATGAGACCAGCCTGCGGGTCCCTGACCTGTAGCTTGGTTTTTCTTGTCAAAAGTTGATGGACCACAGCTCCTCCGTGGTTGCCTTCCAGCCAGCCTGTGAAGGGTTTTTTGGTTCACAGATGTGACAAGAATACCTCAACAAAAACAAATCCATCTGCCTCTGGGCAATTTTAAAATAATTACTAAAATATTAAACAAGGAAGCATGTTGAGAGTGTGTATGAATGTCCATCCACCACTCTCAACCGAGATACTAACTTGTGTTTCAGTTCAACACAACCAGACGTCTACTAAAAGGAAGGTGTCACTTTTCCATTTATTACAGAAAAGAAAATTACATTTTCAATGTCTGAAAAGACAATCATCGCCAAGCCTCCCCTTAGTAAGACTTCTGATGTGGTTGTGGTAGAACAATCGGTGGTGTTTTGTGTGCGGCGGTTTAACACCACCCAACAAGTGCTTTACGGGAATGTCTAAGTTCATTAAAAACAAACAGACATACGAAAAACAGGCAGTCAAACTAATCTCAGTTTGGAATGTACATTTGCATAAACCTTCATTTTTTCCAAATGTGAATATAAAACATGTACGCTGACATAATGGACATGGCTTTTAAATGGACTATTGTGGCGGTCAGTTGACTTGGCATTTGGTCTACAAGCAGCTGCACGCCTCCCACAGTGCTACAGCCTATTCTTCATTTGCATAATTAGCTAATGTGCAGAGTTCTTAAATGGGTATAAAAAAAGTCTTTCAGAAAGAACGCCAAAAGGCTAACTGGCCTCTTTAACACCACATAGAACCTTTTTGTTTTGGACCCAAGTTCTAGATCCCACTAGAGTCCTTGTTTGGAGTAAGGGGTGGATTCTGTCGGGCACAGCGGACCAATCCCCGTGCAGCAGGGCTCCACGGAGGTGGGGGCGAGGTTCATAAGGCAGACGCGGGTTGGCCTCGGCCCACGTCGTGGAAGTAGAGGTTGGCACAGACGCACAGCAGGGCGATGGAGATCAGCATGTAGTAGATCAGCTTACGGAACTTTGGCTCCAGGTCCCCCTGCCGGTACCAGAAGATCTAGAACAGGAGGAGAGAACAGGAGAGTCAAGAGATCTAGAGAGTCGAGGTCAAGTGGGTCATGTGACCATATCAGGCCCTAATTCTCCAGTGTAGCGACTCCCTCCTCTTTTGACCATTTCATCAGCTCTAGCAAGCTGAATTCCTTTGGTACGGTGTGATTGCTGGGGCAGTGTGCAAGTTAAGAGATCTATGCTGACCTTCATGAATGAGCACTGTTTTTACTATTATTATTTACTATGACTATATTAGCGTGTGTGAGTGTGTGCATGTGCGTTGAGGGGTGTATGTATATATGTATGTATGTATGTATGTATGTATGTATGTATGTATATTATATATATATATATATATATATATATATATAAGCGTGTTTGAGTGTGTGTATGTGTGTCGAGGGGTATATATATCTATATATTAGCGTGTTTGAGTGTGTGCATGTGCGTTGAGGGCTATATTAGCGTGTTTGAGTGTGCATGTGCGTTGAGGGATATATATATATATATTAGGGGTGTAACGGTACATGTATTCATATTGAACCGAAACGGTACGGGCGTCACGGTTCGGTGCATGAATTTACACGGAGAATACACGGTATAAAAACACATAAAACTCGCGTGTGGATTAATTGATGTAATTCGGAATTAATGTTAAATACGAGAGTTCTTTAGCGACACCTAACGCTAATCTGTAGCCTCGCCTTAGCTCTGATTGGCGCCTGTTATTTTTTTGTCAGGTCGTCGGTCGAGTCAGTCAGTCAGCGATAGCAGCACAAAGTGAGTGGTGGCGACCCACAAGAGTTAGAGGACCCGCTGGTCTCTTTAAGATCGCAAGTTTAAGAACTTTAGTTACAGTAGTACAGGCGAGAGAGTGGTGGATAAGAAGAAACTGTGTGTCGGCGTTGTTCAGCAGTTGTTAGGTAACATTATGTGAGTGGAAATATATCGAACATGCTACACATATTCCACGCCATCACCCAGATGATGTAGGCTACCAATCACTGAAACGAGAGAAAAAAACTTCCCCTGCGTTTCACCAGCCTTTACACATAGAAATAGGGCCAAAACCTATGGCTTAAAATGATTTCGTTATGACAGAAAGCTATGTAAATCGCGTGGTAATTACCTTTATGTTAGGGTAACTTGTAACTTCTCACATGAGGAGCTGCCAGTGTTAAGTGCATAGACAGTAAAAGAAAGTGTCAACGCTAACCAGGCTAATAAACAAATCATGCTACGGTGAGTTAATGTTGAAGGGTAAAGTCACGTGACTTCTAGTTGTAGTCTGTTTATGAAATGAAAGAAGCAATTTGTTTTTTTTTTAAAAGAAGGCAAAATAGTGTGATATTTTCACAGTTAGTAGATTATTACAGTACACACATTGAAAAATATTGAAGCAAATTGTAGACCCTTCCACAACTAAACACGGATGTTGAAGGTCTTACTTAAGTGGATTTAAAATCATTATTCTATGTAATTTGCACTTTCAGAAATAAGAGATGCTGTAGGCCTATTTTCAGTTTTATAGCTGATTGTCTTATTTTGTTTACAAGTTACAGATGGAGTCTAGGTAGGCCTACTTATTGTAGCCTACTGTTTACATCTTACACACTTCAGGCTGTTGCAGGTAGCTCAGGGGAGAGACTATATGACACTAGGTGGTAGGCTACAGCCTGAGACATGCACAATAAAAAAAAATTGCTTTCTGCATTTTTGTTTTGCTTTTCCCTCCATTATACCGAACTCGTACCGAACCGTGATGTCCGAACTGAGGTATGAACCGAACCGTGACTTCTGTGTACCCTTACACCCCTAATATCTATATATTAGCGTGTTTGAGTGTGCACGTGCGTTGATGGGTATATATCTACTATATATATCTATATATCTATAGTCTCTCACTCACCAGCACCAGGACGGAGCCACACAGCAGCAGAACACACACTGCACAGAAGATGTTGATGGGCTTGGGGGGCAGGGGAACCACGAAGGAGCTGATGACCGTGATCTGGAATCAGAGACAACCAGTGAATGACCACAAAACACACACAGAAGGACTAAAGACACGCATCGCACACACACACACACACAGAAGGACTAAAGACACGCATCACACGCACCAACGCAAACACACACAGAAGGACTAAAGACTAGGGGTGGGCGATATGGACAAAAAGTAATATCTCGATATTTTTTGTGATTTTGACGATAACGATAATAAGTCGATATCCTTTAAAAAATAGTTTTTCTTAAAGTCTGAGTTACTTTACAGCTCATTATTTATGAATAGCATCATTACAATAATAACCAATAACCTAACCTGTGACTTTTTAACCAAATCAACCAATGCATTGTCACTCTGACACATTTCCAATTCTGCCCCCACTTGTGTGTGTGTGGCAATGACATGGTCTAGCCAGCTACATTAGAGAAGATGAATAGGCCTAACAGTTTTCCAAAAGAAAGTCTGAAGCTGAAGTTCCTTTCAAACCTTTGCATAGGATTCACTGTAAAACTAAGCAGACCAACAGAGTACATCTCAGTTATTTCCTTTGATGTTTAGTTTAAGAGCAATCATGTAGGCTAGCATTCCAAGTTACAGAATAGAAACGAATGCGTTAGCTTATGGCTAATGTATATGAGAAATCCCATAGAGATGCTAATGGTTAGCATAATCGGTAACCGTAGATATTTAGAGCGAACTTCAGTCCATTTACAAAAGAGTTACATGAGAATAGTTCTTTGTTTACAGCTGACTATTAAAATACTCAAAGGCTAATGTTTTCTTTCCATATAATACCGTGTAGGAAAAAACATGACTGTCTCATCAATGCTACTTGAACAGAAGTAGCCGCATAAAATCCCAAGTAGGCTACTCTCGCTGCACAAAATAAACATTAGGCATGCGTGTGTGTGACAACGTTGTGACCCACTAGTGATCACGTGACACTTGCTCTGCTGCAGCCAGGGGCTTCTCCCGCATACACCTCCTGGGAATGTAGGAGTCTTCAGTGCGTGATTGAGTGTTTTTCCCCCATAAGTAATTTAAATACTCGATAATGTCAATTTGCACATTGTTAAAACAACAATCACGATATTATCGCAGACAATATATATCGCCCACCCCTACTAAAGACACGCGTCGCGCACACACACACACACACACACACACACACAAGGACTAAAGACACGCGTCGCACACACACGCATCTAGATAGATAGATAGATACTTAATTGATCCCCAAGGGGAAATTCAAGGTCTGGACTTACCAACACAAGTAGGGTCGTAAGCACGCCAACGACTAAATTGATGATTCTATCCTGGAAGGAAACAAAGAGGTTTGACAGGAATTTGACAAAGCATTTGCTCACATGTCCTGTTGTAAGTGCCAAGTCACATCCTGTTGCAAAAATATGCTGTTGTCTGCTCAGAAGCAATGCTTTGTTTTGCCAGGTCATGCTCTGCTGAGTGCATGAGTGGACTTTAGGCCTCTAGATTCAGGGTGTAGAGGTCTATTGACATCTGTGCATATCACAATGGCCTCTGTCCATGTTTTTGAGTGTAGTGTGTACATGCATGCTTTGGTAATTTCTAAGGACTTTCTGTTGAAGTGTAACTCCGGAGTAAAACAACCTAGGGGCTATCTACTGTAGTTAACCACAAACCAACAACAAAATTACATTAATTGGTCGCATTTTGAGCAAGACTGTTTATTTGCATCATCACTGAATGGGCCTATAGTAATGCTAACGGGAGAATCCTAATTAACAGTTCAAAAGTCCAAGTCAGTCTCTGTCAGTAGTTATTGGGTTCAAATCGAATCGTGTGTGTGTGTGTGTGTGTGTGTGCGTGCGTGTGAGCTTCCTACCCTGGCGGAGGTCTCTCCGAACAGAGGCCTGTTGTCCAGGCCGCTGGTGCCGTAGGTGCGTGTGGTGAAGTCGTCCATGCCTGGCCCCTCCCCCGCCCCTGGGGCCCCCTCCACAGGCTCTTCCGTCCGGCTCGTTTCTCAGCAGCTGTGGCGCCCCCTACTGAGTGGAGGCCAGCACTGCATGCTAGCAGCTCCCACAGGCCCTCAGCAGCAGCATACGCTCTAATGGGGGCTCTCTGAGCAGAACAAATAGGACACAACACAAGGCTCGTGACTACATTAACATCAATTACAAACAACAATTTAAAAATCTGTGATATTTAAGAATAATTAATTGAGGTCAACCTATTTTAGAAAGTTATATTTAAAGGTGACAAAGAATCAAAAACTTTTCCCTAGTCTTTGTTGAATAACGGTACCGTATACCCGCATTCAAGAACATACGAAAAGAGCTAGACATTCCTCTTTTAGAAATGTTCGCCAGAAATCTGAACGGATACATATTACGTAAAATGCCCCCCCCCCCCCACTCACCTTTGCACACACCTGCCCCTCCCATAGAGCAAGCAGATTGCAGAAGTGTTCGCCAAGTTCCGAGGTTCAGGCTGTGCAAGCGGTGTGCAAACTTTTTATTACTGAAATAAATGCACGAGATGCTGTTCAATTCCCACTACATTAAGATAGGCCTAACTGAAACTTTGGTAAGTATGTATTTGTACATCTGTATGGAATTGTATTGTGTTAGCACTGGTTGTATTACCCGGCAGCATTCTACATTTGCTCTCTCTATGGAAATGCGAACACAGCTTCCACACAAGCACCTAGTGAGTGAGGAGAGGACAGTGGTCAATCTAATTTCAACACCTAGCCTACACTAAGAAGGTTGGTCTAAAGTGATTGCATTGGCGGTCTTACAGTAGCGATATATAGTAAGCTTTTATTGGGGGAGAGGGCTCAATGATGGTCAAGTGTATGTAGGCTAGTGCCCTTCTCGTTTGTGTGTCACTCCAAACTCGTCAAATGTGGAGGCGTGGTTAGAACCCGAACTCGTCAAATGTGGAGGCGTGGTTAGAACCCGAACTCGTCAAATGTGGAGGCGTGGTTAGAACCCGAACACGTCAAATGTGGAGGCGTGGTTAGAACCCGAACTCGTCAAATGTGGAGGCGTGGTTAGAACACTTGGCATCAAACTTCCACTGGCCAAGCTTCAGCTGAATCAGTTGTTGCCATGGTCACATTAAGACCATGGCATTTGGAACGTTTGCATTCCAACTTCTGTCCCAAGACTGTTTGTTTTGATGCTCATATTAAATAGGCCTAGTTGAAACGGTTCGTTCTGCTCGAACGGTAGGCTACCGTTAGCCTAAGACCCAGACAGTCTCCCAGCATATGCATTAGCCTAGAGTATGAGGCTGAATCTGAACGGGCCATAGCGCATATTCGTAATAGGGTTGCCAGTTAAGCCCGAAAGGACGCCAAATAGGTGCAAAATCCCCACCCTAACATAGCTTTCTGAGAGAGGCTTTTAGGAAGCTTCTACGGCATTACAGACCCACCCAAAATGTTGTAGTCTATATGTCATCACAGAACAAGGATAAATACCCTGTTCAATCATTCTAGGTCACCTTTAAGACATTCATTGTCAATAACCTAATTAAGTTTCTATCTATCTAAGTTATCTAACCTGCTCAGTAACCATGGTGTTGCTTTAAAGGCAAACATCTTTTGTCTGATGCTCTGCTAATCCTTAGAACACTTGCTTCTTCACTGACTAATCTAACATCATTAGATAAAGAGTAATTTTCGCTAATGGAAGCATCAAATTTCCTGGAGTGCACTCTGAAACAATATGCAAATGAAAATGAGTCATCCAAGCGTGATGCCCAACCTGCTGAATTGGCCTAAATGTGAGAGTTTTGACTGTCAGCTGTCAGCAACCTTAGTCAGTGCATAACTAGTTTTCAAACTTGAATATAAAAATCAAACATGAATGCAAGATAAATTCAAAATCCTCTATTTCCCAATCCAGATTAATATTGCATACTTTTTTAGGCAGTAAAACTATGACTCTTGAGCTGCTCAATGAGGTATTTGGCATTCTGCTGTATTTTTTTCAAGAAATGCGGAAAGGTATACTCAGCAAGTTTGTCTGATTTATATAAGCTAAACCGTGTACGCAGCTGAAGACGCAATCATACATCGCTGATATGCTCTGTATTGCTACCCTCAGCAGATTCCCCCTCTACCCAAGACAGAGGACAGACGTCACACTTCCTCTCGCTCTACTGGCATGTGTGGTCACAAGAAACACTCCGGAGAATACATTTCAGTGGGAGAGCCAGTGAGAGGAAAGGACTCCTCCCTTTCAAGTTCTCTGCCAAGAGGCTTGTTCAAATGGGAATGATACAACCCTCATTAGTTTGCTAGAGAGGCTCTATTTGTAAAAACTTGGATAATCTGACTAGTGTTAAAATCCACAACAGGCAAGTAGACCTCATGCTGCATCTAATAGCTACAGTATATGACTGCCAGAACAAAACACCAGGCAAAGAAGACCACTAAAAGTTCTAAAAATATAGGCCTAATAGCCAGAATCACCAGACATGAAACATCATGAAACCTCAACCACTTCAAAGGCCTGATCAGAACTAAGTGACTCATCTAAAGACATAAATTAATTTCACCATCAAATCATTTATAAAGTCACACAAGCTAATAGGGGGAAGCCACCTACACACACTTTTATGTTGCAACACGCACCCGGTACTATATGGATGTTCTACATGCAGATTATTGTTCGCTGTATTGTTTAAATTATACACATGCAAAAACAATACAATCCAACACCACATACACACGGGCCCTCATCTCGACAGAGCAGTATGCTGAGCGTTAAATTAGGTTAACTTACCTGTCAAGCCAGGGGTTATCTTCATCTCAAGGTTTCTTTCTGTAGCATTCAAATATTTGTGCGAAGGTAACGTTACATTGCCTTTTTTACAACCTTTTTGTCTGGAGATGAAAACAGCATCGTTAGCGTACAGGATATCTAACGTAACGTTATGACACACCTGAACAAGATAGCTTGTTAGCTAACGTTAGAGATAGTTAGCTAGCTTAATGAGTTGTTTGCAGTGGTGTTGTGGTTAAACTTACATTTACTTCCAAACTAGCATTAATGGTATCTAGCCACTTAAGTAACTAAAGTATAACCCGAGGAACAACAATGCGCTGTTTACTAGTATAACTCAGCTGACAGAGGAACATGAATGACAACACAATTAAATGCAACACACAGCTAGCTAGCTAGCTAGCTCACGTTGGCAAACTACAGTAGGCTAACGTTAATGTGTCTCACAACTCTGCCCAATGATGTTAAAATAGCATAATATTCGTTTAAACAAATGCGCAGATACGCTTTACAGCCTTCGTAAAAATACATGTATATCACTTGGAAATTGATCAATTGACTCACATTAAGATTATCATTACACCATAATGATGCATAGAGTAAAACAAGAAACGTTCATGTTAAACTTGAACTTACACTTAACATCAAACTAACGTTAACGTTGTTCAGTAATCGCTGCATGATTTCAAGGAATTAACGTTACCAAGGATTTCACTCACCTTACAACAACAGCCTACTCAATAAACTGAACTACCACAGGTCAATATTGTCAGTGATTTATGTTGTGCAAAGTTACTTATTGATAGATAAATAGCTAACGTTGCCTTAGCTATAGATAGTTGGCCTACTACGAGGATCTGCACTGCACCAGCTAACACTATTCTTAGCAGCGTGAAACTAGCGACAGTAAAGACAATTCCAATATGGCCGACATTCGCGAATCCTTCAAAATAAAAGTCAGAACATATTCATTACTTTTTCAATTCATGAAGACGAAAATTATTATTTTAAAACTTTATTGTGTTACCAAAGGAAAAGTAAAGTTAGAAAATAATGAAATAAAATATTTCAATCGAAAATACACCTTAGAATGCTATATTTCTTCTACTTTATTTTCTAGTGTTGAATTATGTGGCTGATAAAACAATAAAGTTGTTAAAATGGGGATGAAATGGAATCCTTACAACATGTACTTTCAGAATATATATATATTTATACCAAATTCACCTTTGTAGTACCAGGCCATACTAACTCTGTACCGAGTCACATATTAGGCCTGTCATTGACACATACTGTTGAACTTCAAATTGTGAGGCTGTGAAAACAATAAGTTGTGCATATTTAAAAAGGAGGTAAAATGGAATCCTTATAAGACGTACTTTCAGGAAATATATAGATATTTATACCAAATTCGCCTTTGTAGGTACCAGGCCATACTAAGTCTGTACCGAGATTCTTCTTCTTCTTCTATAAGGTTTATTGGCAGTTTGCATACTTAGTGCACTACCGCCATCTTCTGGGCTGAGGTGTGATCCAGTGGGATGCTACTTTATATCCATTTTTTTTTTTAAATAATAAAATAAAATAAAGACAGAAAAAAACTATTAATTCTCAAGAAGAGCCTTGTGTGGGTGGGCAAGGAAAATTAAAAGGATGGCGCCTATCGCTTAAAAGGAAGTAGCCTACCCACCAGCTAAGAATAATGTCGACCCAAGAAAATGTGGCAGCAGTTGACATATGTGCTTGCGGCTGTTAGAACGATTATGCAGAGAGGAGTGAAGTAGGCCTAGAGCTGTAAAAATGCTCTACAATTTTCCACTGTCACATTTTAGAGATATTCATATGTATTCCTGATATAGGCCCAAAATCTTCAAATGCAAAATCATAAAATAGTATGCTGTGTAAATCTATGATGTTAAACGTGTAAAAGCATGTTAGACATAAATTAAATTATATGATAAATGGTGAAAAAGCTGTGATACATGTTACAAAAATAAGACAATCACAAAATGCATGGCTATTTAAGTTGATAGCTATATGGAGGGAGATATTTTTGTTGTAATCTATGACATAAAACAAAGGGCTTCAAAAGGGCTTGCAATAGGCTCTTTATAGGTCTACTGTAATCGTGTACTATCATTTAAAAAAAAAAAAGTGTTGCCCACCTCTTGCTTAGGGCCATCAGATCTGGCAGTTATAGAAGTCACTGAATATACTTTGGGCTAATATATTCGACACAAGACAAAGTTTTAGGGTCACTAGACTGTACTGGTAGAGTAGTGACAGGCAAACTGTTGGGGCCACTCGGTCAGGCTGCGGACCAGCCATTGTTGCACCTTTGCAGCAAGGTAAACCTTTAGAGTTGGACCTCAGATTGGACTGTAACAGCTGTCAGCAGAAGTACCATGTTGTATAGTGGTGCACTTGTATGATCTTCAGGGCTGCTAGGCTGGACTAAAAGAGCAGTCGTGGAGGCGCCTAAAGCAGTGGCAGTAATCGGAACATGTCATTCAGTCTTTCTGCTTTGTTGGCTCCCAGATAAGATGTTCATGGCATTTTCTTCATCACACGCTCAGCACATTGTCTTTCTATGTGATTCACTCAGAGACTGTGTTGGATTCACTGTGCAAAGTTTGATGAAGATCCTTCAGCCCCCTTTGGGGATGTTGTACAAACACTGCTATAACGGCCAGATGACCAGAAAACAGTACCTGTTGCCAGCCTGGACTTTCATTGGCTCCAGTGTTTTTATGATCACTGCAATGTTAGCGTGTTTGTGAGATTTTTTTTGACCCCCCCCCCCCCTGCAATTTTCGGTCAATAATTCCCGGGACACATGAAACTTGGTGGGCATGCAGCATGGTGGATTCACCATATTCACCAGTGCATCTTACGGCATCATTATGCAAAAAAAAGTCCCGTCTTAGAATACAGGTCAAATTTTTTTAAGCAAGGCAAACTGTTTTTAAATGTTTTCCCAAACCTTAATGTATTGGCATACTATCTAACAAAGATTTTGTAGATTTGCTTGATTTTAATTGAGCAGATAAATCCAGTCTGCTTAGTCTTTAGCTAATTCTGGGGAACCAACCAACAAACCCTCTCTTTAGCTCAGTGTAGTGCATGTGGGTCTGGTGCGCGTATCAGGCTAACAGGGCCCACTAGGTAACTTTAATGCTGATTCCAACAAATAAAAGTGTGGTGTCAATCACAATCCATATTTGGGTCTATCAGCTCCAATATTGTTAGTTGTGTTCTCAATGGTAAAAACAAGTGTAACAAGTTAAAAAGTGTCTCAACGGAGGCTGTTTTAATCAGTCTATTCTTTGATATAGTTTTGTAAGTAAATAGTACTGCCACTGTTGCAGTTTTTATAGCTACAGGGGAGTGAATGTCCCCTGCAAGACTGTTTTTTTTTTAAAAAACTAAACAGACATGGTGCCCAAGAATAGCTAAATCTCAGATAAATGTCTCTGCTCCGGCCCCAGCCGTGGTGCAACTGGCTGGGGCACCTACACCTTACTTAAAAAAAAAAAAAACATGTCTCTGCTCCATAACAATTAGTGAGACAAACAACTGATGTACACAAACCTCCACTATTTATTCTTCGATTTTCATGTATGATTAAGAATTATAACCTCATTCAGAACACGCCACTTGTTCTAAATAAAAATTCATGCTGAAATGATTCACCTGAAGTCTTTTTTTTAACCTTACACAACTAATGACTTTAATTTCATTTGGTTTAAAAAAGACACTACAATATTTGGCTTAAAGGACAGTATGTGGCTAAATACCATAACTAGGCTTACTACTGCACACTCACCATGCATAGAACATATTCACATACTGTATCTCCAGCCTTCAGGGGGAAAAAGTGAATTTGGCTGAATTTCTTGGAAGTCATTTGATTAACCTTTGTAAAGTGGCTGTGCTGTATACTGTTTGCCCACATATCTAATAACACATATCAGTAATAATTGCCAAAATGTATGAACATTTGAACATTTCCCAATACATACAACAGTGCCTACTATTCAAATATTCCCCCATGTCTTGGCAGGTGGAAGCAGTTGTACAGCTACAAGCATGGCAGCCTTTTCTGGCCAGACAAAGCACATAATGTGATAGGTTACTGAAGTTAAAGGAAATGCAAATTTATTCAGAGACAGAAAAATGTCCAGAGTTGAAACGCTGTTCGTGCTACTGCTGTTACATCTCTGCTGGAATTGCGAAGAACACAAAAAGAAGGGAAACAAATAAAAAAGACAAAAGATAGAACATTGTAGAAAAGAGAAGAGAAGTGCTGCTAGGGGCCACGTGCTGCTCAGTATGCGTAAACCTTCACTTTGCGCACTTCTTTGTCTTCGCACTCGCGTTTCCTGTTGTAATAGTAGAAGGTGTTATCCCTCCTCTGGAGCTTTTTCACAAAGCCAGTCTCTGGCCATCGGTCCACCTGTCAGTGACAAACAGTCAGTGACAAAATATAGGCTACTCAAACAGCAGGCAATATCTCAACCCTACTCAGGTGACCAAACCGAGGTGAAGTAAGTTTGATATTTGATATTCGACAGATATTCAATTTTTTTTAATGCAGCCGGTTTCACCCCGTGTTTGCAGACAATGTACAAACAGATGACCTGTCTACTTGCTCCCAGCCGACCTACTTAGGGACCGTCTATAAAGTACCTTCTGAATTACCTTCATAGACTTTTTTGTCAATAGCTTTGACATCATGTGACCTAGTGACTCCAAACCAATGCAGAATAGTTATCCTATATGGGACTCACCTCTTTTTATAGCGACTGTATGCAAGCTGTATTTTATATGATTTTTTTAAAGAAAATACATTATTTCCCATAAGAAACTGTCTCCTTTTTTTCAATACCTCCCAAGCCATGTGACCTAGTGACTCTAAACCAATGCAGAATAGTTATCCTTTATGGGACTCATCAGACACAGGTCTAGTGGTGTGCGATACTGTAAAATTTGGTTTCGATCCGATACCAATTAAATATAGGGCCAGTATTGCCGATACGATACCAATACTGATATTTGTAACTAAAAGCAGTTAAATATACTTTTATGTAGGGGGGAACAGTGTGTCATGGTTTATGATGTGAATAAAACATAAATATGCTAAATTTGAATACATTTCCATGACCACTAATGATTTTATGATTTCCACTGTAAATACTTTACAAATATTTCAGCAACGAAACATTGCAAAGCGGGCATGCAATATGTGAAAGGAATGGTGTTTGCATGACTATAGGCTAGCCCTTGGTGAAACAGGCACAATGTGTAAAAGGTGTGCATACAGTGACTATAAAAAGAGGTGTGTCTGATGAGTCCCATATAGGATAACTATTTTGCATTGGTTTAGAATCACTAGGTCACATGGCTTGTGAGGTATTGAAAAAAAGGAGTCTGTTTCTTATAGGAAATAATGTATTTTCTTTAAAATATTCATATAAAATACAGTGTGCATACAGTGACTATGAAAAGAGGTGTGTCTGATGAGTCCCATATAGGATAACTATTCTGCATTGGTTTGGAGTCACTAGGTCACATGATGTCAAAGCTATTGACAAAAAAGACTATGAAGGTAATTCAGAAGGTACTTTATAGACGGTCCCTAAGTAGGTCGGCTGGGAGCAAGTAGACAGGTCATCTGTTTGTACATTGTCTGCAAACACGGGGTGAAACCGGCCGCATTAGTTATAGAAGTCACTGAATATACTTCAGTGTATAGGATAACTATTCTGCATTGGTTTGGAGTCACTAGGTCACATGATGTCAAAGCTATTGAAAAAAAAGACTATGAAGGTAATTCAGAAGGTACTTTATAGACGGTCCCTAAGTAGGTCGGCTGGGAGCAAGTAGACAGGTCATCTGTTTGTACATTGTCTGCAAACACGGGGTGAAACCGGCCGCATTAAAAAAAAAAAGAATATCTGTCCAATATCCGAATATCAAATATCAAACTAACTTCACCTCGGTGGTGACCAACACCTTAAGCCCAAACTACACACTTTAAGTATTTTTAATTTCCTGAACACACCTATCAAGATTTTCAGACAGACGAAAATGCAATGCCATGGGGACCTCTAATCTCCAGTAATCCTACATAATCCATGTTCCTTTAACTTTTGAATAGCAGTAGAATAGCAAGAAAACATATATTTACCAGCTCCACCTGCTTGACTTGACGGTATTCCCTCTCATCTCGATAGCCTGCCTGCTGGAATCTGTACAGGTTCTCGATCTCGTCGGTCCACTGTCTCGCCCGGCTCATGGACTTGGGCTGGCAGTTGCCATCAAGCAGCGCTGCACAGGACATTTTTGAGAGGGATGCACTCCTTGCATGTTTAAGGACATAATGGTAACGTTAGTAGCTGGATTTTATAATTTTACCTATTAGCCTTGCAAATAACGAAAATATTAATTCTAGTCCTCTAACGTTAAAGTCCTCTGATCGTGCATGTTCGAAATAACGCTAACATTAACGTTAGGTGTCACAAGCATGATGACGTTGACTGTCAAGCCCATAGCTTATTTGAGCCTGTTTCGCTCAAGACAAGGTAATGTTGGGCTACACGAGGTCATAAGGCACCCATCAAACACATACGATAATGTTAATCGTTTAACTTAACTAACGTAAATTTAGCTAATATATCCGCTGGCATGTTAGACACATTGAAGAGTGCACTGTGCACAGCACTACAACACTAACAGAGTACAAATATGTTCCACTAAAATAGACATTTGAATCAAATGATTTGATCGAACATTATAACTGACTACTGATACCAATGGGTTGCGAGAGACTAGGCTTTATGATAGTAAAATGATCACTCAGATATTACCACGAAAACAGGTTTCAAACTTACAGTTGTCACGACCACTTCCACTAAGTGGGGACTTGCTGCGGTATCCTAGCAACAGCTAACGCCTTGACGTGTTTTTTTCCTTACCCAGGATTCCGTGCGCGTCTGCGTGTGTATCTTCTCGTGCGTAGAGGTTACTTCAGTTCAGCCGCTGGTCCCATCTCCAGTCTGTCCAAACCCCTCGTAGAAGTTTTTATTGATCGTAAATGTAAATGTTTTGTTTACCAGGTGGCCAGTCGTCATAGCTGCACACCCAAGAATGTATACAGATATGTTGTTGAGACATAATGTATTGTGGACAGAAATTGAGATGAATAAAGAATTTATTATGAACAAATAGCCTAACTAAGTTGTTAAATTCAAAAAGGAAAAATTACATTAGTATAGCCTATCATAGACTAAGACACACCTGTAGGCTGTAGGCTAAGTGTTTGATAGATTATAGGCATTAATTGAAAAAAAAAAAAAAAAAAAAAAAACAATTGTGAAACTTATATATCAGAGGAAAGTTGGCAAACACCATTTTTACTTTTTCAGTTTATTCATAAAATCCACATCCAAGCTTGTAAATGGAAAAAAGATGGAATTTGACACATACAAAAAAATTAAATAATAACAATTTGACCAGTGGTGGAGGAAGTACTGAAACTAAGTACTTAAGTAAAAGTACAAATAAGCAGAGAAATATTTACTTTAGTAAAAGTACCACAATGCCAACCCTACTTAAGTAAAAGTAAAAAGTACCTGCTTTTAAATGTACTTTAAGTATTAAAAGTAAAAGTACTTGCATAATGATTTACTATCTTAATATCTATAGGCCTATTCTAATAAAACATTTTTTTAATAAAGCTAGTTTTAGGTTATACTAGGCTAGATAGTTTTAAGCTGATGTAATTGTGCTTACCATCCGTGGCCCAGTTTACATTCTGACTTAAAATTCTGGAGACTAATTCTGGTTATCTACTAGTGTGATCTGCTGAGTTAAATATCATTCAGCAAAACACGAGAGCCTGAAGTTTAACGGGGTAGACAAGGGAAACGTCCGCTGGATCTTAATGCCAATTCTGCTGCTCCAGATTGAACAGAGAAGTTGTTGAGAAGGTGTCTTTATGATTAGGTTCAGTTTCACTTGTGCAGACGCGCATAGACATTGAATGAGCGCTCACATTACTACCCCCCAATTGTAGGCTATGCATCTTTATTTGATCACACACAATTAAGAAATATTTTAATCTGGAACATGTTTAGTTTTTTTCGGACAGCGGTTCTATAGTCTACCATTAATTTGAGCCGCAAATGATCAGACGTGTGACAGAAGCATGGGCATACCCTGTAACTTCGCTGCTCCACGGACTAGCAATCTCATCAAAGAGGAGCTGTCGGAGAGGAGGCAACACTGCAGATAATAGACAGAGAAAGGCAAGCATATGCGCAGGGCACAGAACACAGTTGCATGTCCAGTATAGCCATGGGTCTGGTGAATATAGCCTACCGAATGCAGATGGCTACAAGCTCAAGTTTTGCCTGGTCTAGACTAGTTTCAAAGATTTAGAAGTGGGCACGTAGCGCTCTCTTTGGTAGCAACTCAGCCCCCTGGTGAAACAAACGTGTTTGTCAAAGAGAAAAATAACTGATGTAACATAAAAAGGAACGATGGTGTTGTAGAAATGTAGCGGAGTAAAAGTACAGATAATTGCTGCAAAATGTAACGAAGTAAAAGTCAAAAGTATGCACTATAGATTCTACTTAAGTAAAGTACAAATACGTGAAAAATTTACTTAAGTACAGTAACAAAGTATTTGTACTTCGTTACATTCCACCACTGAATTTGACAAATACCCCCCCCCCCCCCCCCCAGCATACACAAACACACACACACAAAAATACTAACATACATGCAGGCACACACACTCAATAAACACACATAGAAGCACACATATACACTCTAAAAAATGCTGGGTTATTTTCTCTACCCAAACGCTGGGTTGAAACTGTTGAGTCATTGTGTGGGGTAGTTTTTATTCATGTTGGGTTATTTTCTGTAACCCAGCTTGTTGGGTTGATAGTTCAGGACAGTGCCCCTCTTCTCCCTCACCTGACGTGAGTACACTACCCAGCACCAGGGTAACTTTAACACAGCTGCATAGTTATTTGAGAGTTCGGGGGAAATCGTTATTCTTTTAACCGTCCATGCAGTCCAGCAGCTGTCAACATGCAGTGGAAATCAGGCGATTTCGGAAGGTATGTATCTGCTTTGAACTTTTTTTTTATTATTATGCAGACGGATTTTAGAAGTCCACCCATACCCTTTGTGATATGAATGGATATTCTGCCTCAATAAGAATTGTGTCATTCAAGCCAGCTAACGTTAGCTAACATTAACTTACAATTACTGCTCATGTTAATGTTACATCTACACAAAGACAGACTCTTAAAAACATAGTTCTGTGTTCACTGGGTATGAACTGCTGAACAGAAACAAAACAAACTTTTAAAACGAACTAAACATTTGCATACCAACAGCTGGCTAGGTAACGTTAGCAGACGTTTGGTATGCTAACGTTAATTAAATGCTTCATGGTAACAGTGCAGCATGTGTGTCAGCTAATGTAGGCTATACAGTCGAAGTAGTCTCTTCACCCCTACGGTATTCATTCCAAACAACATATTAATTCATTCAGGGTAGCTTCATATTATAGCCATGAAGTTACACTGGGTGGTTTTTGGTGGTAACATTAAGTATAAGTATATATACTCTTTTGATCCCGTGAGGGAAATTTGGTCTCTGCCTTTAACCCAATCCGTGAATTAGTGAAACAGACACAGCACACAGTGTACACACAGTGAGCTGCCTGCATCAACAGCGGCGCTCGGTGCCTTCCTCAAGGGCACTTCAGCCGTGCCTACTGGTCGGGGTTCGAACCGGCAACCCTCCGGTTACAGGTCCGAAGTGCTAACCAGTAGGCCACGGCTGCCCCATTTTGTGAAAGTTGCAGGGATTAAAGTATTCCGGCACCGTGCCGGATTTCCGGCGTTCAGCGTTTGGCTGCGAAAAAAAAAAAAAATCTTCTAATTTAAAAAACACTTTTAATATCATCCCCATCGCTTTCGAGTGTATGCGTTCGTCTGCAAATGATATGAAAGGAGCACAACTCTTCCGCTCTCAAACTAACATATTAGCCAATCAGAAGTAGAATGGGGCGGGTCTGGGGAAAACATGCTGCAATCAGAAGTAGAATGGGGCGGGTCTGGGGAAAACATGCTCCAATCAGAAGTAGAATGGGGCGGGTCTGGGGAAAACATGCTCCAATCGAGTCATATGTTTTCACTATCGCTCTGCCCGAGTAGAGAGACGTCTCACTGAAGGAGAGTAAGATGAGTAGATTCATGAATCCTGGGGAAGATGCCCTCCTAGTTGAAAAATGCCCTCTTAGTTGAAAAATAAATGGCGCTGGGCCTGGATAGAAGAGATAGGAAAGGACAGTAAGCTTTTTAGTTGCTGGTGTAAAAAGTTGAGAGAACCGGGTGCTTGCTTCTGCACTCTGCTTGAGAAAGCTATATGCAACTAGCGGCAGAAAAGTGCTTCCATGACACGAGTCAGACCCCGCTCACAGAGCAGCTGTTCGCACTCTCCCACACAAAATGCGTTTACCGGGAGCAACAACCACAGCTGATACCGGGCATCAATAACTGACCGTGTGTGACTTGAAAATACGCGTGTGCGCGTTCTTCAAAGAGCATGATCCATCTTTCAAGCTCGCCAACCCCTGGTGAATTTATGCAAAACAAATAGCTGAAGACAAAATTGCTTTGACTAAACTAGGGGTGTCCAAACTATGGCCACGGGCCAACTGCGGCCTGCCACGCACTTTAATCTAGCCCACAGAGCATTTAATTAGGTTATCATAGGCTGCTAGCTATTTTTTTCCAGCGATAGACGATGTTGTGAGTAGCTTTAAGCTACTGCAAACTGCTTTACACTCTTTTTAGAGAGCGATTGAAATGTCAATGTCAAAACAGCTTGAGATTATGTGAAAAATCGTTACTGGATAGAAGCATGAAATTTGGTAGATATGTTCCTTGGGTGATCCTAAGACATCCTAGAAGGGGTGCCCAAAAATATCTCAAACAGGAAGTGAGATTTTGAAGAAATTCAAAATGGCCGCCCATACAAATGACAGCTGATTCAAAAGCCACCTTCACAACCTCCTAAAAGCTTGAAATTTGGTATACATGTTCCTTGGATGATCCTAAGACATCCTAGAAGGGGTGCCCAAAAATATCTCAAACAGGAAGTGAGTTTTTAAAGAAATTGAAAAATGCCGCACTCCCCGTCACAAAATTGGCAGCTGATTCAAACACTACCTAAACAACCTTTAAAAAGCTTGAAATTTGGTATGTATGTTCATTGGGTGATCCTAGGACATCCTAGAAGGGGTGCCCAAAAATATCTCAAACAGGAAGTGAGTTTTTAAAGAAATTGAAAAATGGCATGCTCCCTGCCACAAAATTGGTAGCTGATTCATACACTACCTAAACAACCTCTTAAAAGCTTGAAATTTGGTATGTTTGTTCCTTGGATGATCCTAAGACATCCTAGAAGGGGTGCCCAAAAATATCTCAAACAGGAAGCGAGTTTTTAAAGAAATTGAAAAATGCTGCACTCCCCGCCACAAAATTGGCAGCTGATTCATACACTACCTAAACAACCTCTTAAAAGCTTGAAATTTGGTATGTATGTTCCTTGGGTGATCATAAGTCATCCTAGAAGGGGTGCCCAAAAATATCTCAAACAGGAAGTGAGTTTGTAAAGAAATTGAAAAATGCTGTGCTCCCCGCCACAAAATTGGTAGCTGATGTAAACATCACCTAAACAACCTCTTAAAAGCTTGAAATTTGGTATGTATGTTCCTTGGGTGATCCTAATACATCCTAGAAGGGGTGCCCAAAAAAATCTCAAACAGGAAGTGAGTTTTAAAAGAAATTGAAAAATGGCGCACTCCCCGCCACAAAATTGGCAGCTGATTCAAACACTACCTAAACAACCTCTTAAAAGCTTGAAATTTGGTATGTATGCTCCTTGGGTGATCCTAAGACATCCTAGAAGGGGTGCCCAAAAAAATCGGCAGCTGATTCAAACACCACCTAAACAACCTCTTAAAAGCTTATATATTCCTTGGGTGACCCTAAGACGTCATAGAAGGGGTGATCAAACATATCTCAAACAGGAAGTGAGATTTTGAAGAAATTCAAAATGGTCACCCATATAATTGACAGCTGATTCAGAGGCCACTTAAACAACCTCCTAAAAGCTTGAAATTTGATATATATCCCTTGGGTGATCCTACGTTATCCTGGAAGATTACTCCAAGAAATCTCAAACGGGAAGTGAATTTTTAAAGAAATTGAAAAAAGGCTGCACTGCCTATCCCAATAATTGGCAGCTATTTCAAAGGCCACCTAAACAACCTCCTAAAATCATGAAATTAGGTATATGTGTCATAGATATGTCTCTGTTTTAAGCAGACAATACGGCTACACTATGGCTATATCCACCTATTGTCTCAAGGATACTATAAACACAGACAGTCAAGCAACTCAGGCAGACCTCATAAAAAACATACAATTAAGCACACATGTCCCCTACAACTTCTTTGTACTTCTCACCTTTGCTGCCACATTTAAGAGGTTCTCTACATACTTTGGCTGCCTCTGGTAAAAGTGTCCATAAAGGTGTCCAAAAATCATCTAATTTGGTCCATCCATATTTTTCAGGAGAAGGCACTGACTGGGTAGCCTGCAGACCTTTGGACCAAATGCTAGCTTGGTACACTGCTCTATTTGAATGGTGTATCAGTGCAGCCTGTGTGGGAGGAATATTTTCCATTGAGAGACATATTTGAGAAAACAAGTCCTTCCTGAGATTGACTTTCATGATCCGTTTTTTTATCGTAAAGAACACAAGTGTACTTCTTCAGCATGCAAACATGTTTGATTCCTGGCTAAGCAGTTGAAAAGGATTTGCTGTCATAGCAATGAAGGCATCCTTTACTTCTGGAAATGGTTTCCATGCTGCCCACCCTTTAGAAGGAGTCTGCTGTTCCAGAGGTAGCCACCCCATTATCACATAGTACAGTTGTTCAACTACTTCCATCTAAAAGTTATCCGATTGTGTTCCATAGAGCCATCTCTATGTGTAACCCACCAAGCATTACAAACATCTCTCCATAACAGTCTGGATCTCTGAATCACTCCACTGAACCATTTTTGTAAATGTATACAGTAGTGGTTGGTCAAATGCCATGGTTGGTCAAATGGTCAATGGCCGGAATTTAGGTGCTCTGTCAATTGTTTTACAACATTCATGCCATGTCTGACCATAGCAAAGCTGGCAGCTTTTTCATGAAAGAGAGGAAGGAGTGAGTTTATAGCAGGTGGGTCAGACAGTTCTGGCTAAAGTGAAGCATCAGTTTGATTCCATGCTCACCCCACTTTTCCTCCTCTGTTATTGCCCATGCTAAGTTCGGTTTGGTTAACTTTTGGCACTAAGATGGCCTTTGGTTGACAAGTAACAGCTGGAATTGTAGTGTATACTTCTCTGGAAGACAGAGCATATATTTTTGCACTTTTTGAGCTGGCTGAATGTATATTTGCTCTCTAGCACCTCGGATCGGGAGGCGAGCGTGCTAGTAATTGAGCTAAAAGCCCAGGCTGCCAGTTCTCTCACTAGCACGTCAAGGTATCATGAGGTTTACTCAATGTACATACTGCACAGCTAAATACTAGCTGGCTACCGTTACTGTAGTACAGAGGTTCCCAAACTGTGAGGCGCGCCTCCCCTGGGGGGCGCCAAATAATTTGAGGGGAGGCGCGGAAGGTTGATTCAAAAAAGAAGGAAAAACGTTTATTTCATGTTAGAACTATCTATGTTTTTTTCCAATGATTATGTAATTGACAACATTATAAAATCGAAATAAATCATAGAAGAGATGTATACTAAATCTTTGGGATAGTGGAAAGTATTATTGATCCCTATCCTGAGTGAGAATGTATATGTGCCAAACCTCATAACGTAATTTAGCAACAGTGCCGCCAGACGAGCTAGCTGCAAGTTACCAGTGCAGATTTGTACACGCAGCCTTACAACACTGTTTACAGCTCTTCGAGTCACGGTAAAATGAATTTTTTGGTACATAGCTAATTTAGATAAACTTATGGTGTGGGTGCTTGCGTTCATTTAGGAATCCGCTGCCTTGGTTTGTATAGAAATGAATATTAAGTGGCAGATACACGTAAGAGGTTGGACATACATGACAGTAATATGTGACGTTCCGATAGCTAACTTACTTTAAAATGGACAGATTTGTCACATTTTATTGCTGCATGGCCCGAGCCTGATATAGGCAACAAAGCCAAACGTCAAAAATATGATAACTCATTTCATTGCATAGCATAGTATAGCACCGATTTAAGTGGCTTAACTGAAGTGAATATCATTATTTGAAAATGATTGTTGTGGGGGGGGGGGGGGGTCACTGTTTTCAGAGGGGAGGCCCACATTGATGGAGTTTGGGAACCCATGCTGTAGTACAAATCAAAATTTCGTAGCTTCTAATGTTATTCCCGAAATAACGGTACAGTACCCCCCAGGAAGCCCCACAGATTCACAAATACGCACCCCAGGTGATCATGGGGACACAATTAGCCTAGGGATGCCTTTGTTTGCCTAGATTTAGCTTGATAATTTGAACCCAGCTAGTGGTTCTACATTGGCTAATGCTAACGCTAACACTGGCATAACATTTGGTCAATGAGTTGTGTCCCTATTTAGGGCTTGATCTCTGATCATGTGGAAATTTTAGCAATAAACTGTCTTTTGAAAATTATTAAGTGATTCTTCCAAAAGTTTTTAAAAATATTTATGTTATGCATACATAAATAATTAACTTCTCAGATGAGGATTCATTTGGGGAGTCATGTCATTCTGACCATTTTAAGCCTGTTTTCCCCCCTTTAAAGCTGTATAAAAGGCATGTAAGAATATTTTCAGGGGTTATCTTGCACATATTATTTGTTAACCATCTCTATTATTTTACATTTGATATATATAAAGTAGCAGAATAAACCATGATGCCCAACTATGTAATGTTTTATTATCCTTGGGTCGTTTTAGGCGGCCATCTTGGATTTTCCCTTAACAAATGACCTAAATGAACCAGAAATTTTGGGCACCCCTTCTCAAATGATGAGATACATCATAAAGAGTGTTTGTACCAATTTTGGTGCTTCTATCCACCGCGTAACGATTAGGCCCTTTTTTGTTGATAATACTATTACATTGAGATACATAGTATCTCCTTTGCAGCAGATCTAACTACGTTATGCTACTCCATTTAATTGGGAACGCATTTGAGCCTGCACAAGAGGGAGAGAGCGCGGCAGGTTCCAGCTGGCTTGTCATTGTTGATAATTGATATCTCCTTTTTAAATAAGAAACTTTTAAAAGGAAATCGCGATGGCAACAGTAGTTCCCACTACTGACCACTTATAAACTGTGATAAGCTATTGAGTGGAGCTGGCAAAAAAGTGACAGTGCACCATTTATAAATGAATTAAACAACATCAAATGAACAGTATTTCTTAAGAAATTAATTTTCTACAACAAAATTAATTTGTCATTTAAATGATATATACTTATACTTAAAAGTATACTTATACACACATTATTTTTTGTTGTGTGTCCCACCGGCCAATTTTCAAAACCCAATGTGGCTCGAGTCAAAAAGTTTGGACACACCTATCTTATCAGCATGCCAGCTATTTGAACACACACGGCATAACACCAGAGTTTAAAAGATGTATTTCGAAAAAGCAAAAAAACTGCATGTTTTCCTTAAATGTCGATGAAGCCACCAACACGAACATGGACAAAGTCCTCAATGTCCTCGTTCGTTTTTTTGATGAAGATGAGAATACAGTTAAAACGCAACACCTGGTGAGCAGGAAAATGAATATAGCCAATGCCTCAGCACTTACGGTGTTTCCACACACCGAAATTTCGCGTCGCTCTCATTGAGGTTGAATGGAGACGAAATTCGCCCTGGTTGGGGGAAATGAAAGCGAATCGCCGAGGCAGGCGAAACAAAGTTGGCCAAAGTTTAACTTTATTTAAATGAGGACCATTCGAGAACCAATCAGGTCTGCGTCTTTGTGTTTGGAGGCGGGAGTTACAAAAAAGTCTGACCAAGATGGCGGAGACTACCTGAGCTGTAACACGAAAATGTTTATGTGATTAAACTGTTTCTACACGAACATTGACACTTGTATCAACACGAATTGTGGTTTATATGCCACACAAACTTAGTCAAAGCACATACACCACTATATATGTTAGTTTAAGCACTCGATCTTTTTAGCTAGCTGACAGGCGAAATGCTAGTATTTTAGGACATTGGATTTCATTGTATGAAATATATTATGTCTTATTGACCTTGTTGTTTCTATGAACATGAATTGTTGTTTATAGGCAACATCACCTTAGTCGAGGCATAAAGACCCCTGGATATCTTCATTAAGTACTTAACCCTCTAGGCGCCACAGTCGACTATAGTCGACAAGATGCGGTACTGAATAAAACGGCCGATTTAGTCAAATAGGGTGTCATATTTCGTTCGACTTCCACTCCACTAGATGGCAGACATGTCATACGTCATCCCCGAGTCGAAAAAAGGGCACGCTTTAAACAAAACTTTCTAGCTACAGCGCATTGAATCAGTGCGTGAAATACCGGAGCTAGTGTGCGTGTGAGCCACTTTGTCAGAGCGATATTGTCAACGTCAGCGAGTATTTGCATTAGATTATCGTCTAATGGCATGAAAAAAGTTTACCTGAAATGAAGTGTTGGGTCTTCTATTCGCGGAACCTGATTCTGAAGGGGAATATCTGCCTTCAGAAAATGACGGTGATTCGTTTAGTGAGGCTTCAGATGCGTCCCTGCCTTGCAATGATGCAGCTGGACAAAGTGAGAGTTTACTCCATAGTTTAGCTTACACCAAGCACAAACGTTGAATCGTTTGCCCAATGTCACTGGTGGGAATAATGTTTCATGGGTTCGGAGTGTTCATCGGGAAGTTAGCAGGGTGATAGTGGTGTGGCGAACGAGGCTGGAGGTAGCATAATGTCCATAGCGCTAGCTTCTGTCTTATGAACGTGTGCCTCTCCACAATCGCGGCGACAGTAACGTGGTGGAGCCTTTGTCTAATGCCACTGGGTATGTTAGACGAGGTCGAAGTGCTCATAGGACAGTTAGGGGGGAACGTAGTGGCAGTGTGGGGAGTCGCAATGAGAATGACAGTAGGCCTAGTCCGAGCTGCGCAAATTCTCTCCACTCGGCGCGCGCGAGGCAGATCTGGCCATGCTGCTCGCATGGTGGAGGTGGTGACACGCTCTCTCCCTCTCCCTCTCCCACACACACACACACATTAGGTCATGCATAGTCTATCACAAGATGATGGGAATGCCGGCCCTGTATGGATAGGGATATTCATTATCATTATCTCTACAGCAAAAGGCCTGCTACATAAAAAGAAAATGTCAGCCATTTAGTAATGATTTACACTGTTGATTTGCTATCTACTTCCCTGATCATTTAGGATATACAGTACACTATGTGTTCCTTTTTGTGTGTTCATGTCCTTGTGATGTGTGTGTCTTTGTCAGCTAAGAAAAAAAACAAAAAAACATCAACAAAAACAACAAAAAGAAAAAAAATACTAACATTGTCTCTTGTCTTGTCTCGTCATCTCACTCCTGATCTGTGCCTTGCCGTGGCAAATGAGCTTTTGAACTAAACAGGTCTTGTCTACTTTTGTTTGTGTGTCATCTGAATAATATATATGTGCCCCATACATGGAATCAGAGTGCCTACTGTATGTAGTAAATGGAAAATCTCTACAGCAAAAGGCCAGTCTACCGCTACATGCATTTGGTTTGTTTCTGCCATTTATTAGTAATGATTTACACAGTTTGTTCACTACTTACTATTTACCTGAGCATTCAGTATTGTGCAATATAGCATACAGAAGGTGAGGGACATTTTGGGGGGAAAGAAGTGGTGCATTTTATCATTGAAACATGCGACTTTTCATGAAAATTTTATAATCCAAGATGGCCGCCACCATATGACGTCATAATATGCTAATTAGATATAAACATTTAATCTCTACATAAACTTTGGGTCATCCTTAATATTTCTCTAATTTACAGAAAGTCTCTATCTCTTATCACTTTTAAGATATAGCCTTTTGAAATGAAGATGTCAAAATTGATCGTTTCGGAAAAAAACCTCTGGCGCCTAAAGGGTTAAACGTTTGAATTAGCTGATTAGCCTAATTAGCTTGCTTGCCACCACTGGCTAGACACTCTAGTCAAAAGGTTAGCGGTTTCGCCGTCACGCCCCCGAGGCGAAATTTCGCTGGCCGAAAATCGCGAGGTGTTTCGCTGTGTGGAAACCCACCGTTATGCTAGAATTAAAAGATGTCCTGCAGTCCTATGGTTTGGGGCTGCCACAGGATGACCCACCACCCACATAAAAAAAACTTTAATCCCTGAAGTTGTAGTCAATATTGTTGCAGCATATCAAGGCTGCTAGCCTGATATTTGCTAAAACATGTCTTGGCATTTAATTTGGTCAAATTAATCTATTATCTAAGGCTCTTCTGTCTGTTACCAAATGGATGGATGATGATTATATTCAATATCTATGATTAATGGAGTTGGATGAATAATAACGCTAATTCATTTCATGTTGTTTCTTTTGTAGGTTCTGACCATTAGCATAAATCATGGTATGGACTGGAAGTGTAAGCAGAGACTTTCTAATGAGGAGACACAGCACTTAAAAACTCCTCCATAGAAATGCATGCGTTGTTTACTCATATCCTACCCCTTCCGCGGCAAAACGTCGACATGTTAATAGATTGAGCCAATCATGTGTTGTTGTTGTGAATATATTGAGCCAATCTTGTGGTGTGTTGTGAAGACATCGTGCCAATCATGTGTTGTGATCTCGCCTTGGTGTTGTGAAGCCTTGCACACACACATTTCTGCCGAAGTAGATGCCCAATAAGTGCCCAAAAAGCGTGGCAATATGGCCGCCGAGTGGAGGGACTTGCCTAAAAGGACTTTGGTGTAAGTACTGCTTCTTGTCTTTTGAAAAGAGGGCTCAACTCTTTAAACATTAGCGCTTAAAACATGGAAGCTACACCAGGACTACTCCAATGCCTTGCCAATGCCACTGGTCATGCCAATTGAGTACAAGTCGCTGACATATGTGTCAGGGCGGGTGAGGCCAGGTGAGAATAAGCCTACCCCAAATAAATACCTGTGCTTTGCGCAGCCTAAGTAAATAGCAGACCCCGGCAGGGTAGGAATTTCACGGCGGCCACGGCCGTCGTAGCCCCTTGCGTTGGCCGTGATGCCCCTTTGAAAATCAGAGGTTTACAGGCCACGGTGGCCTTGGTGCCCCCTTCTTTCAATATTCTGCTTTGCGTCCTACTAATAGCGATTTTTATTTAGCCTGTGGCTGGTCAAAATAATCTTAGCATTCACAGCGCAAATTAATTTAGTCTTTTACGCAGTGGAGAAAGTGAAAGCGCAGGAAAGAGTGCGTTTCTCAGCTTTTAAACAATGTTAGCCGATAATTACTGTGTTGAACAGTTCGCGAGAAAAGTAAATAATATAATTCAATTTAATCATACATACTACTGAAGGTTTTGCGTCCATGATCTCCCTACCCATTCATCTCGGTGGAATACTTCACGAACCCTTCTTTTAACACATGACAAACCATATATCAGAATAAACAGCAGACCTTACCGAACACAAAGGTGTAAAGCAGTCCGCTGTACAGTTAGCCGTTCCAGAGTAATCCAGTTTTGAAATTGCAGTACATTTCGACATGCATGGGTGTCTCCAAATTTGGGCTTTAAGATTTACAATGTGTTTAAATTGTTCCACATGATTTTATAACGGGCCAAATACAAAATAAATGTTACAAATATCGCCTAGATATTGGTAAGAGTTTGTGAAAGTAGTCTTAATGATCACAAAATGCTAAGCATGCATCTATGCTATTTGAGTTTCTTAAAGCTGAGCTGTGCTTAAATTGTTCAATACATGATTTCATAGCAGGCCAAATATAAAATAAATGTTATATATAGCCTAGATATCTGTAATTATTAGATGGTCAGATGATTTACAGTTCTATGTAATATGTCATGTTTCATGTTTTTGTAATGTTTCATACAGTGATGCAGGTCTACTGCAGTGAATAGGCTAAATACAACTTTGATTATTTTTATATGCTACTACTGTATAGTTAACTTTGGCCTTGGTGCCCTGACATGTGGCCTTTGTGCCCCCCACCAAATATGCCCAACTGAAGGCCAAGTGGCCTTGCCCCCAGAATGGTGAAATTCCAAGCCTGGACCCCGGACATAATTTAGGATTTACGGAAAGTATGCAATCATATGATTTTGGACGCCTGGCGATGTTCTGGCCATCTATTGTGCCTCTGACTCCGCTGCCTCATTTGGATGGTAACTCAACAGGTGAGCACGATTAGAGTTGGGCACCGAAACACGGTTCTAATATGGCACCGGTGCCGACGCAAATGGTAGTAATTGCATCGAATAACAACGTGGATTTCGGTGCCTCATTTCGGTGCTTACCCGACAAACACGGGACGTCCCCGATTGGTCCCGAACGTCATGTTCTCTAGCGGACGTTCCGGTGACCTTATTGACGTCTGGAGCAAGTTATCGTTTGGTTATTGCGTGACGTCCGGTGCAGGACTTTCTGGGGACATCACCGTCAGGTCCCTCGGATGACATTTGCATTTGGGCATTTCAAATACCTCCTAAGGACCCGACAATAGCGTTATACCGGGGACATGGGGGGGGACGTTTGTTTATTCACACATGGCAGCGGAGTTGAGAGCGCTCTGGCTATGGCCTGTAGGACGGAGACATCACATCCATGCACGACTTCACGTTACACGTCTGGGGATGACTAAAGTATCCATCTCTAGCAGTAGCTGCATTAGCCGTAGTCTAAGGCAACATATCATACAGTTTATGTCTACTTGGCTCATAGACGCACAACTTCATAAACTGGGAAAAGGGTTGTTAACGTTAAACTCAAAATGTATGTGCTACATGGTTCAGCATGTCTGAATTATGTAGCACATAGCCTACATTTTGAGTTTAACGTTAATGTGCTGAATTATGTAGCACATACATTTTGAGTTTAACGTTAATGTATAACGTTACAAACTAGGGAAGGGATTTTATCAAATTCATGTTAGCTGATGTGATGCTTGGTGTAATGTCGCTTGGTGTCGCTGTTCTTAGCTTCTAGCTTAGCCTACAAGGCGCATTTCTTCAGATAACTGTCATTAAGTGATGCATGTAACATGCTCTAAATAGGCAGTGGTTTATTTAACGTAGTCACGTACTTATTATCTGTTTTATTTTCAGAAACACACACACGGCCGAATTGGGACTGAACCGACTTTTGGAGCCGAATACGATGCAATAAAACTAGAGAAATGTTAAAAACAGACCACGTAGCATTTGTTTAGGGTTGTCTAGCAACAGAAGTGACTAGGCTACTTAATTTGTAAAGCAAAACGATCTAGCTCAACATTGCAGAAGAATTAAGGATAGGCTACTGCTTCTTCATGACTTGTTTAAATGTCATTGTAATTTATTTGACGCATGCTTGCGTTTAAAAGTGTCACGATAGCTGTCCCCGATGTTACAGCAGCTCCTTGCGGAAACAGCAAAGAGTGCACATATCCGATGAGATTTCTGACGAGGAGCAAGCTCTTACTGTTTATTAATAAAACAATGATATAGAATAGAAACATCTGGAATCTATTTATTTCATCTTAAAGTTGGCTACAAAGAGCATTCATAGCCTAGAGAAAACGATACATTTTTCTTTATCTGCAATGTTCCAGGAAGATAGGCTTACATGTATAGGCTGTCCCTGTTTGATCACAGGTCCAAGAAAACGAGTGGATATAACGTCAATGCATTCTAGTTATGTTTCATGTAGGCTACTTTATTTCATGTTGAGTTTTGCTTCCCCGCTCTTAGGCTAGCCTAGGCCTACTCTGATGATGTTTTGAACAATATGCTACGGGATATGGCCATTAAAACGTCGTATTAGTTTATTAAGAAAATGACACCGTAGATGTGAAAGCAGCACATGCTAGCACGGTATAAATATCCATGTCTACTCATCATCAGTGTAATACATTCGGAGGACGTGATTTCATACATGTGTGAAAATATGGGGTGAGTGAAGTTGATTGTGTAGTTGTAGATCAAGTCATTAATGCGTGTTCATGTTCCGTCTACCTCTCTCCTAGCAACGCTGAGACTTACAGGATGTAATACCATACCAAATCGCGCTTCATGTTTTTTTACCATCGTGGAAATATAAACGTCGCGCGCATAACGTCGCGGTGACCATTACAGGACGTCCTCTCAAAGTCTCGTGGACGTCTTTTAGACCTCCCGAACAGAGGTCTGCGTGACGTAAAGGGAATCCTACACAATGTCGAGGTGACGTTCGCCAGGGGACCTTTAGGGGACGTCGCCAGGACTTTATTTTGTTTACTGGGTAAATCGCGTTTTTTTTTTTTGTACGAGGCATCACTGCATGTCATGCGCCATCTCTAACGTCTTGCTCTGATAGCAACACATCCAGATACAGTTAGCTAACATAAACACTGGATGTATAAACCAGAGGGGTCACCACTATAGGCGAGTGGACAGTGTTTGACAGCTTGCGGGAGCCCAAGTAGCTTTAAAGCGATATCACAAGCTCCTGTCAAAATCTAGCAGTGGGCCTAACTACACACAAGCAAAAGGCTATGAAACAACATCAACAGTATACGTTACACAATATCTTTGCTAACGTGCTAGCTGGCATTTATTTGAAATGTTATCAGCAAAGTTGTAAGATGAAAACTTTATTTCACGGTGTGTTCTAAACAACATAATGGCATGATATTAATCGTTCATATGCATGAGGTCCATATAGCATCACAATGAATATGAAGATCATGTTAAAAGTTAGCTGGCAAAAACATAAATGTGTAGGTTACATACTTGATGTCACTGAGCTGTCAAAGAGGCTACGGAACCCTCCGTACTTTATCGCTAATTAAACTCTGCTGACTGGTATAGCGCATAGCCATATTGCTGTTAAAATACCTAGCGCTGGGAATCTAAACATTTCAACACCGACATGTAACCTAACATGTTCAAAACTTTTGCGTGTTATGGAGGAAGACATGAAATTTCTTGAAGCATTTGGGAACACACTAAATTAATTGGAAAGTAATTCAGAAAGAGTCCCTGTTAGATTAGCTCGCTTGCAAATGCCGTTGTCCATGACCTGGCAGTTCTATATGGCATGCGGTTTTTAACATACCTTATGGCAAACCGCCTACACTGGGTAAACTTGAAAGAAGCGCTTACCATTGTTTGTGCATCCATGGCAAGCTGTTTTAACCTTTAAATGTAGGCTATTATGCGTAGGAGCAATGAGAGATTGATAGTAAATTGAATATAACAGTTCAATTTCCTCTTCAAATGTGTCTTATCAATAAAAAAAGCAATTCATGCTTTACAAAGTACCGGTTCAGGCACCGTTACGGCATCAAAAGTACTGATTTAGCACCGGTATCGGATAAAACCCAAACGATACCCAACCCTAGTGGCCAGTGAGTCTAGTATCGGTCAATATGAGTGTGTATGTCAGCTAATTTCAGAGACATGGGGAGCAGGACATTTGCAGCTTGAGCCTACATGTCTTGGAGCGACTGGCGGGGGAAGTAACCCGCGATATATATACCCCCCCCCCACCCCCCCCCCCGCGAACCGGTGACCGAATCTGTTAACTCGGTAGGCCAACCAATGACCGGCCGGTTGAACCGACTTGTAAAAGAGTGTGTGGTTGTCCCATCACTTTGAATATAGCAATTTGCGGGTTGCCTCGGGTCGGGTTGATATTTACTGCACATATTGGGTCGGGCGGGTTGGGCTGGACGTTATGGTGGGTTGTGTAACTAACTCTTATTTGGCTACTTTACAACTTGTTGTGTTGGTATGTAAATATCCAGTCCAAAACTAACATTGACAGAATGATTGATGCTGGATCTGAAACAAAGATCTTTAGGTCAAATCTCACACATCTCCTTAGGTCAAATATCACAAACTCAAAGATCGTAATTCTTGATTTCGCTTACAAACTGACGGTTTTATGCGTTCACTAAACTACGGTTATGGAAATTAATCACCACTTTTCTATCAAAAAGCTTGTTGTAAAAAGCATAACTTGTTGGATTTAAGACTGTGCCCGCCTGTGCACCGACCCTTGACGAGAACCCACGTGAGAGATATGATGCAGGATGTAACTTTGTGATTTGTATAATTGCAATGTGTACATATAACAATGTCAAAAGAGACACAGCCATTTTGTAAGCGTATACATACTTCGTACCATGTTCACATTCAAGCAAAACACTGCTACTTGGGCAAAGTGATAAGCAGGCAGCACCTGAAAAGCTCTGGTGTTACTTCTTAAAACCCCAAGGAGCAGTGTTTTGCCTGAATGAAAACATAGTTCCAAGTATGTATATTAAGGATGGGCATAATTAATCGACGATCGATAGTTGATCATTAAGAATTTTGTCGATGACGTTAATTTGTTGTCGATTAAACTAATGCAGGTTGCGTTGCATAGTGTGTCTTGAAGCAATTAAATGAATCACTGTGTGTGGCAGCAATTAAACATTATACCACCCGGGGACAATATTTGACGCTATAGGCTACTCAGTTACCTACGAGTTTCCGTTTTGATTCATGAAGAGTTCACGGTGAAGGGTGGCGTGGGACTATTTTATCGTTTCAAAAACGATAATGTTCACTGCAAACACTGCGATGTAATAATTGCCTACCAGTGCATGAGAAATAGAAGACATTGTTTCGATTTAACTCAATGAAATAAGAGCTCTTAATACTTTATATTGTTGGTTGGTTTAATACCTTGTTGTCAATGAAAAGTCGTTGTCCTACACTAGGGCTATTCAATTAGTTTGTAATGGGGGCCAGTTCATGAAAAGCATCTCAACTGAGGGGCCGGAGAAATGCGGCTTGAAATATGAGTAATCACATTAACAGCTGTATATACTAGAGATGCACCGATATGGAATTTTAGGGCCGATAACGATAACCGATATTTATTGGTTTATTGAACTCCTCAATAGTACGGCAGTCAACAACATAACAGTAGCCTAGCCCTACAGTATGTGTGGCTCCTTTGAGTGCCAAAAACGTAATATTACGTTTTTAGCTTTTTTACACTCTAACAGACCTTATATGTGATTTTGGGAACTCTGTGATGAATGGAAATTAAATATATAACGATCGAAAACTCATGAAAACGCACAATCTGGACATTTTATCATAACTCGGTTGCCGCTTAGGGTCGAATCAGTGACGCATGCACGTCATCTCAAAACCAGGCCATTTTCGTCGGTCTATCACTAGGTGGCAGTCTCGCCAGGTCTCGCTGATCACTACCCGGAAAGTTTACAGGCAACACTTCATATTTCATGAAATACGTTATATCTCCATTTCTAGAAAGAAAAAAAAACAGCGATTTTGATGAAAACTAGCCACTGTTTGGCTTGGGATTTCTCAGGAACAGAGGCATGTAGAAATACACGGTTTGCACCCACTGAGAGCTTAAAGTCTCACCTTTTAAACAAGCCATTGTATGTGTTTATAGCTATAACACAGAATATGCTGTGGCTGTACAAAAATCATCAACAATGGTCTAGATTGCTGGCACTCGAGGACAAAGCTTCCTAAAACAGCTTGGCATTCAATGAGTTAAGTGAACCTGACGTCAGTGAATTGCGAGTGAGTGGCTAGAGAGTTTGAATCGTTTTCATTTAGGACTAAACGCTCATAAACGGCTCAGTTTAGTTGGAATAAGCTACAGTATAGCGACCAAATCAGAGTTTGTGAGGGAAACTTAGGTTTAGTTTCAACTGCGGATAACTGAATAAAGCTGCAACTCTTCAGACTGTATCTTATGTCCGTCTACTCTGTTGCGCACAACCTGCTGCAGCAGAAATGAAAGGAGTTAGCCCCGAAGGTTTTAATAACTTATTATGATGACCTGTCTGGAACTGAAGCACGAATGGTTAGCATATTTCTAGGTAATAATACAAAACCCAAGCTAAAGTAATCCAAATATAATACTAAAACACAGCTTAGAACTAGGCCTACTTATGTAGCCTACTCGTCCCACTAACAAGTTTGTTTATTTGTTTCCCCGACCAGCGCGGTAAAGTGCAAACACACCGGCACAAGACGGCAGAGCTCCGCTCTGTTAAGGTTATATGGCGGATCATTCACGAGAGGATTTTGAGGTGCAGATTCCCAAATGAACGCATATCCACAGATTTTGTTAGAGTGGTGAAATACATTCACACTGCTGACGTTATATTGAGTAAAAAGTATAGCCAACCAAGCTCAAGTAGCTCAGTGTAGCCAGACGGACCTTACGTAGGCCTAAATTAGGACTTTAAAAAATATCGGCGCAAATTATCGGCCAGAATTCTGTTATCGGACCGATAATAATATTTTCATTTTTTCACTTATCGGCTAATAATATATCGCCGCCGATATATCGTGCATCCCTAGTGAAATCTGTGATAACAGATAACACAAATGGAATCTGTGCTTTGCACAGTAACTGCTAGGTCCAAGATCTCCAGTGAGTACAAACAGGATTCAAACACTGTTCAGGTGAATTAAATGTGTAATCAGTCGCATATGTAGCTCTTCTGGCTTATAGGCCTACTTGTTACAGTGCATGAAAATGCACTGTTCTGTTATCCGAAGTCTTCTTCTTATTATTACAGTGCATGAAAATGCACTGTACTGTTCTTCCTAGGCAACTTCTTGTTATTATTACAGTGCATGAAAATGCACTGTACTGTTCTTCCTAGGCAACAACAACTTCTTCGTATTATTATTCCGCTTACCACTTTTCCCGTACGCTATTTCTCTTGAACAGTTTAACTTAGAAACTTCATTCAAACTTTGTAACGTAGGTATTCAAACGGACGAAGCTGCTATGTCTTTTCAACTTTGAAACTTTTATACTTTTTAAACTATTAAAGAAAAGCTTTTTAAAAATCCCCATAGACTTAACATTGCCGATTGTGACATCATAATACGGCCGTTAAGCAATTAGAATCCTATGGCAGGCCACCTGGATCAACTAGACTACACATCCTGTTCAACTGCTTCCTCTGCCCAAAACTGTTCCAAAATAAAAGTCCTCACTACAACATTTCACTGTTAAACAATTTAACCCTTTAAACTACTGAACTTTTTAACTGTTCAGCCTTTGTAACTGTTACTTGTCATCAACTATGACTCCTACCCACTGTAGCTAGTTAGCATGGTTAGCATAGTTAGCAAAACTGCTAAAAATTGTTAGCGTTAGTTAGCATTTTAAACAAAACTGCTAAAAAATTATTAGCTAAGTAATATAGTTAGCATTATTAGCATGTTAGTTAGCATAACTGCTAAGTCACATGGTTAGCATTGTTAGCATGCTAGTTAGCATAACTACTGAAAATTATAAGCTAGGTTAGCTAAGTCACATGGTTAACATAGTTAGCATTGCTAGCAAAAGGGTTAGGAAATTAGAATTAAAATTTGTTTTGGTGAGTGGTTGTTTGGACCATTATGCACTGGCCAGTTGTCCCCGCCCCACTAATCCCATCTAAAAGTCAAATAAATTAAATAAAACAGAATAAAATAAAAGTTAAAAGGAAATAAAAAAGAGAGGAGCTGTAAAAAAGACACAGAGTGGTTTAAAACTTTAATTTAATTTTTCATTAAGACCTTGTGGGTGTAGTGTTTGAAGTTTTAAAATCCACAATCTCTCTGCTCTTTTCCTCTGTAAAATTGTCCAGCCTGGGTTCCCTTCAAGGCCACAGACCCTCAAATGTGTGATGTTGTGCGTCTGGAAATGTGTGACGAGATAAGTGTTGAGTGTATTTTTATGTATGTTGTGCAGATGTTGTTTGAGGCGTATGCGAAGTGTATGTCCAGTTTCCCCGATGTACAACATGTGACAGTGAGTGCAGGTGATAGCATATACTAAGTTGGGAGTGTCTAAGTTTAGTGGATTAGTGGGTGCAGAACAGTGACTATGAATATTGGTGATGAATAGGTGAGGGGTGAAGTGTAAGTTTTCTTTAGGGGGTGGTGGTTGTAAGTGACGGGTGAAGGTGGTGCGTATGAGGAGGTCTTTGAGGTTTTTATTGCGTCTATATGCGGAGATGAGTGTGTGGTGTTGGAAGGTGGGGTGTGTTGTTTGGAAATCGGTATAGTGTTGTTTCAGTGTGTGGTGAAGGTGATGTACGCCGTGTGAGTAGGTGCCAATAAGGGGCAGGAGATGGGGTGGGTCAGGGTTGGGGTTAGGGTTAGGTGTGAGACAATGTACAACGATCCTCCCCAAACTTGGATTTACTCCAAGCGAGGTTGAAAGGAGGAGTCGAGGGAAATGCACGGGCCGGCGCTTGTTAAGCATTGTCACAAGACCTGTGGTTATTTCTGGTGTGGAAAGCTTTTATGGGCTTAGAATTCCTCTTAATCCTATCTATATATCAGATTTTTAAGGTGGCGACTTAACGGATCAAAATGGTGAGTTTCTAGAATAATTAGGTCTAGAGTTGGATTTTAAGTTTTATTATTGGATTAAGGTGTATGGTTAAAACAAGAGACTAAGACGGTTATTATTTACTCAGTTATTCAAGTCAGGAGAGAAACACAAGTGCTACAGAGAAGAACTCTTCGCGGCACCCAAGGCGTCCACGGCTTTATGTGTTCTCAGACCAGATTCTGAGCAAAGATTGAAGACAGCGTAAAATTAAGGTACCCAGTTAAGGTTAGCGAGATGTTGAGTTTTAGAAGTCAGGCCGTGTAAGGGTTAAGCTCAAAATTAAATTTAGATATAGGGTTAAATTTTTAGGTGTATGGTTAAAACGGGAGACTAAGAAGGTTATTATCGGCTCAGTTGTTCCAGTGAGATAAGAAACATTAGTGCTACAGAGAAAAACTCTTCGCGGCACCCAAGGCGTCCATGGCTTTATGTGCTCTCAGACCAGACTCTGAGCAAGGATTGGGGACGGAGTAGAAATGGCTATTTTTGTATGTCAACATGTTTTGGGGTGTGATAAAAAGGTTAAGTTAAGGATAAGGGCATGTAATGGCCTTAAATTTTAGATTTAGAAGCGATGGTTGAGGGTGTTACGAAAAGGGGTTGACTAATGATTGGGGGGGGGGTATTAAGTGGGGAAGAGTCACCACAGTGAGCTGTTGTCACCACTGTGCCAAGATCGGCATCTAAGAAATTTAGACCTCCAACAACTCATTGCCCCAGGTGGGGAATGGAGCATCAGGAGGTTTGATGAAAGGAATTTTTATTTTTTCATTTTTTCAACCTTGTGTCTTTGTAACAGGCTTGGTCCGATAGGCTCTGGCGGGTTAGGTGTGAGACAATGTACAACGATCCTCCCCAAACTTGGATTTACTCCAAGCGAGGTTGAAAGGAGGAGTCGAGGGAAATGCACGGGCCGGCGCTTGTTAAGCATTGTCACAAGACCTGTGGTTATTTCTGGTGTGGAAAGCTTTTATGGGCTTAGAATTCCTCTTAATCCTATCTATATATCAGATTTTTAAGGTGGCGACTTAACGGATCAAAATGGTGAGTTTCTAGAATAATTAGGTCTAGAGTTGGATTTTAAGTTTTATTATTGGATTAAAGTGTATGGTTAAAACAAGAGACTAAGACGGTTATTATTTAATAAGTTGTTCAAGTCAGGAGAGAAACACAAGTGCTACAGAGAAGAACTCTTCGCGGCACCCAAGGCGTTCACGGCTTTATGTGTTCTCAGACCAGATTCTGAGCAAAGATTGAAGACAGCGTAAAATTAAGGTACCCAGTTAAGGTTAGCGAGATGTTGAGTTTTAGAAGTCAGGCCGTGTATGGGTTAAACTCAGAATTAAGATTAGGTATAATGTTGCAGTGACAGGTTAAGGTTAGTAGTTGGGTAAGATTCAGGGATACCATATATATGTGTTTTTGGTTAAGATTAGGCATAATGTTGCAGTGACAGGTTAAGGTTAGTAGTTGGGTACGATTCAGGGATACAATACCTCTGTGTTCCGAGTGAGTCTGTAGTTGGGTTTGACATGACATATAGTGTTGAATTTTAGGAGGTCAGACTGTTTTAAGGTTAAGTTTTAGAATTAAGTTTAGGTGTAGTGGTTACGATGAGAGACCACGCAGTGTTGAGTTTTAGGGGGGTCAGGTCCTACTGGGGTTAAGTTTTTAAAAAAAATTGAATTTTTAGGTGTAGGGTCAAAATGAGAAAACCTATTGATGTGGGTTGATTAAGTTAAGGGTTAAGATTAGGCATAATGTTGTAGTGACAGGTTAAGGTTAGTAGTTGGGTAAGATTCAGGGATACAATACCTCTGTGTTCCGAGTGAGTCTGTAATTGGGTTTGGCATGACGTCTATTTAGATAAGACATTTTGGAGTGGGTTGGTACAGATAAGGGTTAAATTTAGGCATAATATTGAGTTTCAGGGGGTTTTCAGATTAAGTTTATAGTAAAGAATAGCTTTAGGGATACTTAAAGTAAGAAAGTAAGTGAAACGTTGGACTTTTTGATAAATCAGTGACAGGTTAAGGTTAGGAATTGGAATCAGTGACAGGTTAAGATTAGGAATTGGATTAGGTTCAGGGATACAGACACCATGTGCTCGGAGTGAGTCTGGGGTTGATTTTGACATGCCGTTTAAGAAGTTCTAGACTTCAAAGATTTTTCATGTGGAAATGTTTTTGATTTTGTATCATACTTGTACCAATAAAAATGAAGGAATCCGACTGTGTTTCTTTGAAAAGTCCTATTTACACAGAATCTGAGTGAGAGGCCCCACCAGACTGTGAAATGTTTTGTAGGACACATCTTCAGTAGTGCTCCTCAGAATCATCGGATGTTTCAGGCCTTTAATCACTATACACCCTCATCTGAGGCGGCCTCGCTATAGGATGATCAGTCCTTAGCGTGTGTCCCCTGTCCAATTGGGTTAATCTATTACGACAAAAAATGGAGTAAAAGTTCGCATTAAAGGTTGAGTAGAACCATAGTAGAACCTGTGGAGTTGGTTTTAATTCATGATAGTGCTGTTTGTCTTTTATGGGGGGCCCGTGAATGGTCTTGTGCACAATCCCCAATGAGGGGCTTAATAGAACAATTTAAATGTTTTGAGACTCCAGTTAAAGGATATAGGATGTTTGACAGATAAAATATACGGTCCAGCATCTCTGTTTTTATTGTTCCTTAAGTTGAAAGTAGTTTGAGAAGGGTAGGGTGATTGCCGGTTGCGTTAACTGGGAGTAAGAGTTGTTGACCTGGAATTGGGATAAATGGTGCTGATAAATGTTGTCCCGATTAAGTGCCAATGAGGTGCAAATGAGGCTAACGATTCAGGAGTAGAGAGGTCATTGTTTAATGTAATTATCACTTTAAGGGTGGAATAATAGCGATCTCAAAACGTGGCTACTGGGGTTGATATCCTAATTAGTTTAATAGATTGTGCTCATTATAACGTAAAAGACCAGAAGTTTTTAACTGTTACTGTTCCAGAGATATAAGCTTTTTTATGTTCTTAACTTAAACTGAATCTTGAGGTTGGAAAAATGGCGATTTCAGAACGCGGTTGCTGGGGTTGCTCATCTAGTCAGCTTATTAGTAGGGACCGTGCTCTTTATAATGCAAAAAAATAGAAGTTTCTAACTATTTTGGTTCTCGAGATATGGGGGTTTTTGTGCTTAGTGTTTACCACATTTTCATATTACCTCCATTTTGAACTTCGTCTTCGATCCGTCGTTGCGGGATTATGACGATTGTTCTCTTAGTGGGTTTAGAAGTAGAGAAGAGGCTCTTTTTAATGCAAAAAACTAGAAGTTAGTAGCTTTTGTTGTTCCCGAGATACCGAGGCTCAAACGTGATTAGGTTGATCTCTCACTCACTTCCTGGTTCTGAGGTTTGTTAAACTTCCGGTTTACGATTTCGTCTTTGGTTCGCAAATTCGGGATTATTAAGGTTGCACAATCCGTCGGTTTACATGAGAAAAATCAGCTCTTTTCAATGTAACAAACCCCGAGTTTCTATCTATTACGGTTTCAAAGATATAAGCGTATTTGTGCTTCCACATGTTAAGTTCCATTGATAGAAAATAACCTGCAATGTAATTATGCTGGTGCCCTCTAGTGGACAATGAAAAAGAAGACAGATTGTCATTTTCACCTAACTCAGAAAAGAAGGACTGTACTTTAAGATTGGAAATCGCGATTTCAGAAACGATTGCTGGGGTTGCTGACCTAGTTAGTTTAATAGTAGAGGCCGTGCTCTTTATAATGCAAAAAACTAGAAGTTTCTAGCCCTTTTGGTTCTCGAGATACGGGGGGGATTTGTGCTTGATGTTTACCACATTTTCATATTACCTACATTTTGAACTTCGTCTTCGATCCGTCGTTGTGGGATTATAACGATTGTTCTCTTAGTGGGTTTAACAGTAGAGAAGATGCTCTTTTTAATGCAACAAACTAGAAGTTTGTAGCTCTTGTTGTTCCCGAGATACGGAGGCTCAAACGTGGTTAGGTTGAACTCTCACTCACTTCCTGGTTCTGAGGTTTGTTAAACTTCCGGTTTACGATTTCGTCTTTGGTTTGCTGATTCGGGATTATTAAGATTGTACAATAAGTCGGTTTACATGAGAAAAATCAGCTCTTTTCAATGTAAAAGACCCCGAGTTTCTATCTATTATGGTTCCCAAGATGTAAGCGTATTTGTGCTTCCACATGTTAAGTTCCATTGATAGAAAATAAACTGCAATGTTATTATGATGGTGCCCTCTAGTGGACAATGAAAAAGCAACCAGATTGCTATTTTCACCTGACCCAGAAAGGAAGGTTTAAAATCAGATGGGATTTATTTGTGTTTTAGTGTAGGTGTTGTAAATTACATCCCAGTAGGTTTTTGTTCAATTCCTCCACCTTATCCTAGAAGGAGGTTAAAGATAAAATGGGATTTGTTTGTGCTCTTGGATCAATGCTCTAAATTAAAATATAAATACATAATGGGCTTTAGTCTTGCATGGGGTCCTGTAACTGTTTTTTTATTTTTATTTTATTTGTTTTTTTATTTATTTATTTATTTTTTATTTTTATTTTAATAATGATGTTTATTTTTTACTATAATCTTTATCCATTAAGTGTCACATCCTGTGAATCAGACGCGCTGAATAAAATGCTCAAACAGTCAGCGTATTGGTTTTATCAGATGAGATTTGTTTGCACCATGGCGTAGGCACTCCAAGTCAATCTCCAGTGGGTCTTTTCATTGTTTGTTTTTGCTTATGTAACGCGTATGAGTGAATCCTGTGAATCCGACGCGTCGAATAAGAGGCTCAAGGAGTCAGCATATTGGTTTTATCAGATTTTTTTATATATATGCCGGCATTTCTGTGGATATGTCTTTGAGCTATGGGTTTTCTTCAGTATGGTTTCTGTATGGTATGTTTGAACGGGTACTGTCACAGTGGTGTTAATAATAATAATAATGATGCTGTACAAAGTTTGTTAAAAATACTATTCTTCGTGGTGTTAGTGCTCATAATGATAGTAATATTAATAGTGTTAACAATTATTTTTGTGAATCACAATGATATTAATATTGGTGACGTGTTAGCCTTCTTTGTCTTTTTGGTTAAATTAATTGTACTTTTCATTCAGTCCAAATGGAAATTTTGAGTTCAGTTTGCGGATCCATTGACTCTCTCGGTATTTTCTTTCGTTTTCCGACCAATTGGGGTTGTGTTCCAAGCAAATCACTCCCATCTTTTCCGCTCCGTGTCTCCGGAAATGCGCTACCAAATGTGTGTGTTCCTTGCATTTCTGTCTAATGTTGTAACGGTGGGTGGTCATGCGGGTTCTGATTGAGTTCTTGGTTTGACCTACATATTGCATTTTGCATTTTTTGCAGGTCACCAGGTAGACGCAGTTAGCACGGTTAAGTGGAACTTGAGGTATACGAAACGCCTCTTTCGTCTGGTAATTTTTTGTGGTTCTGGAACCCGAGACGGTGCTGTGCAATTTGTTGGGGTTAGAAAGTTTACTCCTGACCAAGAGGTCTTTGAGATTCTTGTGTCTTTTGTATGATGGCATTATTCTAAGCGTATCATGATAGTCAGTGCCTATCTCTGTGAAATTCATTTTGATTTTTCTACCGCAGGTTTTAGCTGAGTCTGAGAAGGGGAGAATGAGAGGGATGATGTCCTTTTCTTCTGTTTCTGAGGTAGTGTCCCCATTTTCCGTGTTTAGGGCGGTGGTATTGTTTTCTAGTAGTTTTGTTTCCCACTCTTTTCGGATATTTCGTAAGAACGATCGTGAGTATCCTCGATTTCGTAAAGCACCGAAAAGGGTTTTTGTCGCCGTTTCAAAGTCCACCGATCTTGTGCATATCCTATGGAATCTCAGCAGTTGTGATTTATTGATGCCGCGAAATGTGTGTGCGGGGTGGAAGCTACTTTTGTGTAAGAGGGCGTGGGTATCCGTTTCCTTAAAAAACACTTTGATGTCGAGCGTTTTTGTGTTAGGGAAGTCAGGTCCTTTAAAGGTGGTGGTGTCGAGGAAATCTATTTTGACTTGATCCAGGCAGTATTTAACCTTAATTGACTCGTGATGGCCGTTTAATTTGTCTATGAACTCCTGGAAATCCTCCTGGGAGTAGGACCAAGTACCCCAGATGTCGTCCAAGTATCTATAGTAGCAGTCTGGTTTTTTTGCACATTGGGGGAGAATCGTCTCTTCCCATTCTGCCATATAGATGTTCGCGTAGGCGGGGGCCAATTTCTTGCCCATAGCCGTGCCCTTGGTCTGTAAGTAAGCCTTCCCGTTGAAATCAAAGTCGTTTTTTTCAAGGCTCAGAGTGAGTAGTTTTAGTAAAGCGTCCTCAGGTCTGTCTGCTTGAGGGTGTTTTTCAAAGCTGTTTTTGACCGCTCGGAGACCGAGATTGGTTTCAATGTTGGTGTATAAGCTGTCGATGTCAATGGAAAACAAAAAAGTATCGTCCTTCAATCTGATCTTTTTGACCCTGGAAATGAAGTCGTACGTGTCTTTCAGATAACTCTGGTGTGTCATTGAGATCGGGTTTAGGAAGTAGTCTATGAACTCTGCGATTCTGTAGCTTTCGCTGCTGCAATCCGAAACGATGGGTCTACCAGGGGGCATGAAAGGGGATGGCCAGGCGCTGCGGGGTTTGTGTATTTTTGGTAGTAGATAAAAATGTCTCTGTCTGGGTGTTGAATCCCCTTTGAGATATATGGCCTGCTTTCTGTTAATGAAACCTCTCTTTCGTAGATCGTTGATGATGGAGTTGATAATAGGGATCGAATCCGTAAAGATAGGCGCTTCCAGGGGGCGGTAGAAATTACCATCATCTAATTGGCGTAGTGCCTCTTTGATGTAATGGGTTCTGTCCATTATCACCACTGAACTGCCTTTGTCCGCCGGTTTTATTATTAAGTTTCCGTTATGTGAGAGTTGTTTTATGGCCTCTGTTTTGGTTTGTGTTAGGTTGGGGGTATACGTTTCTGCCGGTATAATGAAATCCCTTAGTGAATCTAGGTCATGTTTTATGAGATCTTGGATCTGGTTAGGAATTTTATCCCAAGAGGGTTCCCAGTCCGATTTGGGCATAAAGGGTAGTCTATCAACTTTTTCCGAGGGTCCGAAAAATGCGGCTAGTTTTAGTTTCCGGTGATAGGTTGTTACGCTGGTCATGATATCGGCTTTTTTGGTTTTCGCAATTGTACATGTGGGGATGAAGGATAGCCCCCTCCGGAGAACCTGTGTTTGGGCTGGGGTTAGGCGGTGCGTTTCTGACAGGTTTACAATTGTTTTTTCTTCAGATTGGCTCTGTGTTTGGTTCGTGATCGGTACCAGAGTAGGTTTTTCAATACTGATGTTGAGTAGGGTAAGCCAGTGTTCTATCATGGCACTACTCGTAGCTGGGGTCCAATGGATGTTATCCCCGGTTGTGCTGAGCTTTTGTCTGGGTAGTGGGGGGATGCTGATTCCTGTTTTCCTGATCAGGAGGTTTAGTCTTTCTAGATTGTTTTTCGTATCGGTCGTAAGATTGCGACTAAAGTTGATGACAGGTATCCTAATTATGGCATTCGGGAAGACGGTTTTGGCGGCTCCTATCATGCGTGAAAGTTGGTTTCTCAGGAGAGATGGGTTTCCTTGATCCCTGTTGTTGAGGCCAAAGGAGAGAATAACCTTTTGAACTTGTGGGGCCAGAGGAGTCTTGTGTTTGAACATGTGGGTAGCATGTGCAAATAATGCCCCTGGATAGCTATCCACTTGGATCCTATTGTCATTTATCATTGGAAGTCTGCTCACATTTGAAGAACCCAAGATAAGAAAGGGTCGTCTTGGTTCTAGAGCGAAGTTTTGGTATTTTAACCCAAAGTGTTCATGTCTCGTGAATAAATGGGTTGGCGCACTGGGGTTACTGCGTTCCGGGTCGTTGGGTGACTGTAGTATTTCGACCGGGGTTGTAATTCTATTTCTTTTTGGGTCTTTGGGGGTGGGAGGTACGGCTTTGCGCTTGAGGACGCGGTTCTGGATCGTAATGTTTTCTGTGGAGTTAGTTGTGTCCAGGTTTGGTTTATGGGCTAATAGGGTCTCAATGAGCCGTGTGACCTGTTCTGTGGTGTTCTGAATTGTTGTCTCTTTTATGTTTTTTATATCACGTCTATTCCAACGGGTGGCTATCCCCCAGGCCTTCTTCCAGTCCATTAAAAGGGAGTTCGCAATACCTAATTCTGCTTTCTTTATGTTCGCTAAGTGGTGGTTTTTTCCACTCTGTGAGATGTCCTCAGGACCAGTCACCGTATCCCTATATAGCTCAAGGTTCGTGGTCCTATTGGGGCTGGCCGGTTTAGTGGTTGTTTGTGCGGTTCCTAGGATTTGTCGAATAGGGAACGGTTCCCGTATTGTGTTGTCGGCGGTGGTAACTTCAGCTAGGTGGTGATGTGTTTTTAGGTAAAAATACATTGCTCCAATGAGCTTTTTGAATTTCACGTTATTCTCAAGCGTCATTTTGAAATTCTGTGAGGAACCTAAAGGGGGAAAAAAATTAGATGGAGGAGGCCCCTGTTTTCTAGATCAGAGTATTTTTTAGATTTCCCTGGGGATCAATAAAGTATCTATCTATCTATCTATCTATTTGACGGTTTTTATGAGGAGATGCCATGAGAGAGGGTCAATAGATTAGATAGGCCTCTTTCGATGTCTGGATTGGTATTGCCCACGCCAGGATTCCGAATTAGGAAAGGATACGTATTTATAGTGTTAGAGGGTTTGAGGTTTTGGTCCAACACGGTTTTAGGAGAAGCGAAGAGGTGAAGGGGTGGCGTCACAGTGTGTTTCCGGCCCGATGCTGATATAAGCTCTCATGATAAAAGAGGGGTTTTTTAAGAGGTCATTTTTTGGTGGAGAGTGTGAAGAAAATAAGTGGAAAGAGGCCCACCAGACTGGGCAGGCCTCCCTTGGTGCCAGGATGGGCAACCTTAGTCACCTACTCAACCCCCCAACAAGCCAAAAAGGGGTGTGGCGGGTCGAGGAGGTGTGAGAAGGGAAAATTGATGGTCTGTGAATGTTGAATCGATTTTTTTATAAAAAATTAATTTGGTCATTAAATGATTTAATATTATGTAATGATATTTCTTGTTTAGTTGTCATGTGCTGAGTATTAAATATAATCTATTGATGGTGGTTAAGATATGTTCTCTTTTAGGGTACAATGTACAGATTCTTTTGGGTTTACAGGAAGGGTTGTCTGAAGAAAGCAAAATTGCCTTCAATATTTCCCTTTCATCATAGACCCAATTTTTTTTTTTTTTTTTATAAATATAAAAAAACTCTATTATTATATCTTTTTGTTTTTTAAGGTTGTGAAAAAGAAGTGACTAGTTGGTTTTTACCTCCTATAGCGAGTTTGCTTTTAGTCCAAAAAGGAAAACCAATGTTGCAACATGGCCTTCCCAGTCGTTGGGGACCAGTGGATTTTGTCCCAGGTCGTACTAAAGACCTCACTGGGTAGTAGTGGGAGGCTGAGACCCGTTCTCCTAATTAAGATATTTAAGTTATCCAGGTTACTCCTGAATTCGGGACTGAGACCTTGACTGTAATTTATTTCCGGTATTCTAATAAGGGCGTTTGGGAAAACTATTTGGGCCGCTTCGACGAAGCGAGAGAGTTGGCTGTCGAGAAGCGCCGAGTTGCTCTGATCTCTGTTGTTCAACCCAAAGGAGAGAATGACCTTTTGAGTTTGTGGAGATATCGTCGTCTTGTGCTTCAGGATGTGAGTGGCATGGGCCATCAGTGCCCCTGGGTAGCAGTCCACCTGGATTTTGTTGTTCTTCATTTTCGGAATTCTATCTAGGTTTGAATCTCCCAGGATGAGAATGGGTCTTCTAGGGTCCAGTGTGAAATTCTGATATTTCTGTCCGTAATGCTCATGTCTCTCGTATAAGGGGGCGGAGGTGTCTGGGGACCTTTCCCTCGGATCGTTTGGGGGTTGGGCCATTCTGGTTCTTTTTTCCATCCTCTGCATGGGGGATACACTTCTCCGTTTGGAGGGTTGGGTTTTGGGGAGCGAATCCTGAGGAACGGACCTAGGTAGCGTGGCAGGAGCAGCCCTAGTTTGTGTGGCAGGAGCAGCCCTCGAAAGCGTGGCAGGCCCGGCCTCCTCAAAATTCCCTCCTAGCGGCTCCCTCAGATCCTCATCAAACATACGTTCTAGGTCTCTGTCAGTCGTTGGGTGTAGAGTGGTTGAAGTTTCGGGATTCGGGGCCTGGAAAATTTGAATCCTCAAGTTGGGTTTGGTTTTGGGGATCAGGTTAGGATTGGAACTTGGGACCATGACCGTTGGGGTGTCGTTTGTGGCCACGCTTGGGTTACACTCTGCGGGGTCAGATGTTGGGTCAGCCAGTATGTTTGCTGTTGGGTTTGGGTTATGGGACAACAGAGACTCTATGTATTTTGTGATCTTTTCTGTGGTGTTGACTAGTCAAAGTCAAAGTCAGCTTTATTGTCAATTTCTTCACATGTTCCAGACATACAAAGAGATCGAAATTACGTTTCTCACTATCCCACGGTGAAGACAAGACATTTTACCAATTTAAGTCCACAGACAAACATAACATTCAAGTAAACAAAAAAGTAAGTAAATAAGTAAATAAGAGGGCACATATAATAATGAAAAAATAAGAGCAGCAAAATTTGGTTGAAATTGTGCATGGACAGTCAATAAAATACTAGTGCAAAGTCAGGCCAATAAAAGGCTTGGGTAGTTCTGTTTGACCTAAGTAATAAAGAAAGTGGCATAGTGGTGCAAGTTATGTAAGAGCAGCAGAAGTGTTGTGTTTTCAGGACAACAACACCAAGTTGTAAAGTGTACAAGTGTGCAAGTGGAGTAGTGCAGGCGGCCATTGTGGGTCCAATGTCCAGGATGTTATGTAGCTGAGGGTGGAGGGGGGAGAGGAGGGAGAGAGTTCAGCATCCTTACAGCTTGGTGTATGAAGCTGTTGGTGAGTCTGGTAGTGCGGGAGCGCAGGCTTCTGTACCTCTTCCCAGAGGGCAGTAGATCAAACAGATTGTGAGCGGGGTGACTTGAATCACTCACAATTTTGGTCGCCTTGCGGGTGAGGTGGGTGGTGTAAATGTCCTTCAGGGAGGGGAGTGAAGCACCAATGATCCTTCCAGCTGTGTTCACTATGCGCTGCAGGGCTTTCCTGTTGTATTCAGTGCAGCTTCCGCCCCACACAGCGATACAGCTGGAGAGGATGCTCTCAACGGTGCCTCGGTAGAATGTGGTCATGATGGCTGGTGGAGCACTTGCTCGCCTGAGTTTCCGCAGGAAGTACAGGCGGCGCTGAGCTCTCTTCACCAGTGATGCAGTGTTGGTGGTCCAGGAGAGGTCTTCACTGATGTGCACCCCCAGGAATTTGGTGCTGCTCGCTCTCTCCACCACAGCACCGTCGATGGTCAGTGGCAGGTGTTGGGTGTGACCTCTCCGGAAGTCAACAACAATCTCTTTGGTCTTGCTGACGTTCAGCAGGAGGTTGTTGTCCCTGCACCACGTGGTCAGATGGTCGACCTCCAACCTGTATTGAGTCTCGTCGCCCTTGGTGATGAGACCCACCAGAGTTGTGTCGTCAGCAAATTTCACTATGTGATTGTTGCTGTAGGTTGCAGTGCAGTCATGCGTCAGCAGGGTGAAGAGCAGCGGACTGAGCACGCAGCCTTGGGGGGCCCCTGTGCTCAGTGTGATGCTGCTTGAGGTATTGTTGCCAACACGTACTACTTGGGGCCTCTGACAGAGGAAGTCCAGTAGCCAGTTGCAGAGGTAGGTACTGAGTCCCAGTTTGTCCAGTTTGCAGATGAGTTGTTGTGGTATTATGGTGTTGAATGCAGAACTGAAGTCTATAAACAGCAATCTCACATATGAGTCTCTTTTTTCCAGGTGGGTGGAGGGCAGAGCAGATTGCATCCTCTGTAGACCGCTTGGCTCGGTATGCAAACTGGAAGGGGTCCAGGGTGGGGGGGAGAATGGCTTTGATATGTGACATGACAAGCCGCTCAAAGCACTTCATGATGATGGGTGTCAGTGCCACAGGGCGGTAGTCATTGAAGCAGGATGGAGCAGTTTTCTTCGGCACAGGTATGATGGTGGCAGCTTTGAAACATGATGGGACGATGGCTTGCTTCAGGGAAGTGTTAAAGATGTCTGTGAAGACATCCTTAAGCTCCCCTGCGCAGTCCTTCAGCGCACGACCTGGGATGTTGTCTGGACCTGTTGCCTTACGGGTGTTGATAGCAGCAAGTGTCCTCTTCACGCTGTCGGCAGAGAGGCACAGGGGCTGCTCATGTAGAGGGGGATGGGTCTTCTGTGGGCAGGTGCTGTTTTGTGCTTCAAAGCGAGCAAAGAAGCGGTTCAGGTTGTTGAGCAGAGGGATGTTGCTCTCACAGCTCTGTGGCGCGGGCTTGTAGTCCGTGAGGGCCTGAATGCCCTGCCATAGGCTTTGTGCGTTCCTGCTGTCTTTGAAGTGGGTGGTTATCTTGTGAGTGTATTCCTTTTTTGCTTCCTTGATGCCACGGGACAGGTTGGCTCTCGCTGTTTTCATGCCAGCTTCATCCCCAGCTCTGTAGGCTTTGTCTCTGGCCCTCAGCAGCCTGAGGACATCCCCTGTCAGCCATGGCTTCCAGTTAGCCCGAGTGATGATGTCTTTTGTGTGGGTCACATCATCGATGCACTTGGTGATGTAAGAGGTTACAGTGTCTGTATACTCCTCTATGTCTGTCCGGTTGTTGTAAGTGGCTGCCTGCTTAAACATTTCCCAGTCTGTTGTGTCAAAGCAGTCTTGAAGAGCATCGGAGGCTCCCTCAGGCCACACTTTTACCTGCTTACGAACCGGTTTGTTCGCTTTTACCCTTTGTCTGTATGCGGGCATTAGCATAACAGTGATATGGTCTGACTATTGTGAACAGTGATATGGTCTGACTATTGTGGTTTCTTTTATGTTTTTTAAGTTGTGTCTGTTCCATTTTATGGCAATTCTCCAGGCTTCACTCCAGTCATCTAATGGCAAGTCCGCAATCTCTTTTTCTGCTTTCTTCAAATTTTCCAGATAATGGTCCTCCATGATTTGCAGGCTATTGTGGAGCCAGTTCCTGGCATTTCCATATAGCATAAGGTCCGTTATTTCGTTGGGGTTGGCCGGTTTTATAGTTGTGTGTAAAACACCCATGAAACGACGGAGAGAGGGTGATTCTGGTGTCGTACCATCCGAAATGGTAACATTGGACAGGTGGTGATGCATTTTGAGATAAATGTGCATTGCTCTGACGAGCTTTTTGAAATGTTGGTTCTCCCCAGACATTTTGAGATTCTGTGGGGGCACAGAGGAGGAGAAGGAACTAAAATTAATGACGTATTCTACAGAAGCAGAGAGTTGGGCGATTTTTTTGAGAAGCCGTGTGGGAGGGCCACCAGACTGGGCAGGCCTCCCTTGATGCCGGGATTGGCATTCATACGGCCACCTCCCCAAACCTCCAGAGCCCCCACAGGGGATGGAGGGCCGGAGAGGTGTGGAAAGATACAAATTAACCTGGTAACAGATCCGGTGTGGAACAGGGTACAATGGTCCCCACCCACGACTGGGTTTACTCCACGTGAGGTTAATGGAGGGAACGGGGGAAATGTACGGGTCGGCGCTTGTTAAGCATTGTCATAGAAACTTTAGTTATTTCTGGTGTGGAAAGCTTTTATGGGTTTGGAATTTCTCATAATCCTATCTCTATAACCGCTGTTTAAGATGGCGTCCTATCCGATCAAACGGGTGAGGTTCTAGATTAATCAGGTCTAGTGTTGAGATTTAAGTTTTATTATTGGATTTTAGGTGTATGGTTAAAACAAGAGACTAAGAAAGTTATTATTTACACAGTTGTTCAAGTCAGGAGAGAAACACAAATGCTACAGAGAAAACCTCTTCGCGGCAGCCAAGGCGTCCACGGCCTTATGTGTTCTCAGACTAGATTCTGAGTAAAGATTGGGGGCGTAAAATTAAGATATCAAGTTAAGGTTAGCGAGGTGTTGAGTTTTAGGAGTCAGGCCGTGTAGGGGTTAAGCTCAGAATTAGATTTAGATACAGGTTTAAATTTTAGGTGTATGGTAAAACTAGAGACTAAGAAAGTTATTATTTACTCAGTTGTTCAAGTCAGGCGAGAAACACAAGTGCTACAGAGAAACCTCTTCGCGGCACCCAAGGTGTCCACGGCTTTATGTGCTCTCAGACCAGATTCTGAGTGAGGATTGGGGGCGGAGTAGAAATGGCTATTTTTGTATGTAAAAATTGTTTTGGGGTGTGCTGAAAGGGTTAAGTTAAGGATAAGACCATGTAATGGCATTAAGTTTTAGGTTTTAGAAGCGATGGTTGAGGATGTTACGAAAAGGGGTTGACTAATGACTAGGGTGGGGGGGAAATATTAAGTGGGGAAGAGTCACCACAGTGAGCTGTTATCACCACTGTGCCAAGATCGGCATCTAAGAATTCTAGACCTCCAACAACTCATTGCCCCAGGTGGGGAATGGAGCATCAGGAGGTTTGATGAAGGAATTTTTATTTTTTCATTTTTTCAACCTTGTGTCTTTGTAACAGGCTTGGTCCGATAGGCTCTGGCGGGTTAGGTGTGAGACAATGTACAACGATCCTCCCCAAACTTGGATTTACTCCAAGCGAGGTTGAAAGGAGGAGTCGAGGGAAATGCACGGGCCGGCGCTTGTTAAGCATTGTCACAAGACCTGTGGTTATTTCTGGTGTGGAAAGCTTTTATGGGCTTAGAATTCCTCTTAATCCTATCTATATATCAGATTTTTAAGGTGGCGACTTAACGGATCAAAATGGTGAGTTTCTAGAATAATTAGGTCTAGAGTTGGATTTTAAGTTTTATTATTGGATTAAAGTGTATGGTTAAAACAAGAGACTAAGACGGTTATTATTTAATAAGTTGTTCAAGTCAGGAGAGAAACACAAGTGCTACAGAGAAGAACTCTTCGCGGCACCCAAGGCGTTCACGGCTTTATGTGTTCTCAGACCAGATTCTGAGCAAAGATTGAAGACAGCGTAAAATTAAGGTACCCAGTTAAGGTTAGCGAGATGTTGAGTTTTAGAAGTCAGGCCGTGTATGGGTTAAACTCAGAATTAAGATTAGGTATAATGTTGCAGTGACAGGTTAAGGTTAGTAGTGTTAGGGTTAGGTTAGGGGAACATGATATTTGGTGGAGTGGGTGACTGTGAGTGCACTGGCCGATTGGATCCAACCACACCAACAAGGAGGGGAATAAGGGTATGAAAAAGGTCAACTGTCAAAATAAAATAATATAATAATATGTAAATAAAAAATATTTAATTAGAAAATATGTAAATTGGGGAAGAAAAATAAATAAATAATTACTTAATGAAGGGTTAGGATAAGGGGTTGGGTTTAGGCCAAGGGGCTGGTTAGGATAAGGGGTGGTGGGGGGCTGGAGTCGGCCTTGGGGGTTGAGGTTAGCCTGAGGGTGGGGGTAAGGGATAAGGGGTAACGGCAAGATCGGCACAAGTGCCGATCGTCTTACAACTCAGGACAGGAAGGTCCTAGAGACTTGAAAACAACTCCATTCCCTTCCCTTTTTGATGCCGGACCTTTTGAGACCACTCCCGACTTCCTGTAATGACCGGAAGTTGGTTAAAAACCGGAAATAAACATAAAAATCCTTATATCTCGAGAACGGAAGGTCGTAGAAAGAAGCGGAGAAGTTCCCCGGCTTCCTCGTGGCCGGTTTTGGGGAGATATAAATATTTGACCTATGACCTTTCGTTCCGGAGTTAACCCCGAATTAGATGGGCGTCTAATAACTCACCCTCATTGCTAATAGCCATAACTCAAGATAGGAAGGTAGTAGAGACATGCAAACAACTATACTATATAGTAAAGGGCCAGACCTTTCGATTGAGCCCACCCTCGACTTCCTGCGATGACCGGAAGTTTGTCAAAAACCGGAAATAAAACTTAAAATCCTTATATCTCGAGAACGGAAGGTCGTAGAAAGAAGCGGACAAGTTCCCCGGCTTCCTCGTGGTCGGTTATGGGGAGGCGGAAAAGAAAATATTTGACCTATGACCTTTCGTTCGGAAGTTATAGCCGTTTTTAGTTTCCCCATTGAAATGAATGGGGAAAATCAAAAATTCTTCTAAGTCCAAAGTGGGTTTTGAAAAAAGTTCCCCCAGAAAGTGCATAGGAGTACGTTTCAGGTGATTCTGAGTCGAATGGCATACCTTTGTAGTGAACTTTTTTTTTTCCCTAACAAATTTTTTTTACTGTTTGAGTGGATAGATCTTTGAAAATGACTTACTGTTGCACCCCTCCATTTCGCCACTAGGGGTAGGGTTCGAGAGTTATGAAAGAAAATGTGTTTGAATGGAAACCCAATGGAAATATGTTGGACGAATGGTTAGGGTTAGGACAAGGGTATGATAGGGGGTAATAGCCACAAGTGCACCGGGGTGCAGTTGGTTTTTAGGGTTAGGGTTAGGGTTAGGGTTAGGTTAGGGGAACATGATCTTTGGTGGAGTGGGTGACTGTGAGTGCACTGGCCGATTGGATCCAACCACACCAACAAGGAAGGGAATAGGGTATGAAAAGGTCAACTGTCTATAAATAAAATAATATGTATATATAAATAAACAAATAAATAAAGAAAAATAAATAAATAAATAAACAACTCATGAAGGGTTAGGATAAGGGGTGGGGGGCTGGAGGTTAGGTTGAGGGATGGGGGTTGAGGGATGGGGGTTGGGTTGAGGGATGGGGGTTGGGTTGAGGGATGGGGGTTGGGTTGAGGGATGGGGGTTGGGTTGAGGGATGGGGGTTAGGTTAAGGGGTGGGGGTTGGAGTTTTAGCCAAGTGGGTTAGGGTTAGGGTTAGGTTAGGGGAACATGATATTTAGTGGAGTGGGTGACTGTGAATGCACTGGCCGATTGGATCCAACCACACCAACAAGGAGGGGAATAGGGTATGAAAGGTCAACTGTCTATAAATAAAATAATATAAATATGAAAATTATTTAATTAAGAAATAAGTAAATTTAGAAAAGGGAAAGAAAGAAAATAAATAAATAAATAAACAAACAACTCATGAAGGGTTAGGATAGGGGGTGGCTAGGATAAGGAGTGGGGGGCTGGAGGTTAGGTTGAGGGATGGGGGTTAGGTTAAGGGGTGGGGTTTGGAGGTTTAGGGATGGGGGTTAGATTTAGGAGTGGGGGTTGGGTTTAGGGATAGGGGCTGGGGTTGGCCTAAGGGTTGGGGTTAGGTTAAGGGGCTGGGGTTGGAATGTAGCCAAGTGGCTGGGGGTTAGGTTAAGGGGTGGGGGATGAGGGTTAGGTTTAGGAATGGGGGTTAGGTTAAGGGGTGGGGGTTGGGTTTAGGGATAGGGGTTGGGGTTTGGGCCAAGCAGCTGGGCGGGGTAAAACTAGGGAATGGGGCTAAAAGAAAAAGAATAAAGCAAGTGCAAAAATTGGGGCTGGGAGTAAGGGATAGACTAAGACCAGGAAAAGTGCTAGAAGTGCTAGAAATCAAAAAGTGCTATAAGTGCTAAAAATCAAAAGTGTAAAATTCATGAGAAACAACCTAGGGTTAGGTTAGGGGAACATGATATTTAGTGGAGTGGGTGACTGTGAATGCACTGGCCGATTGGATCCAACCACACCAACAAGGAGGGGAATAGGGTATGAAAGGTCAACTGTCTATAAATAAAATAATATAAATATGAAAATTATTTAATTAAGAAATAAGTAAATATAGAAAAGGGAAAGAAAGAAAATAAATAAATAAATAAATAAACAACTCATGAAGGGTTAGGATAGGGGGTGGCTAGGATAAGGAGTGGGGGGCTGGAGGTTAGGTTGAGGGATGGGGGTTAGGTTGAGGGATGGGGGTTAGGTTGAGGGATGGGGGTTAGGTTAAGGGGTGGGGTTTGGAGGTTTAGGGATGGGGGTTAGATTTAGGAGTGAGGGTTGGGTTTAGGGATAGGGGCTGGGGTTGGCCTAAGGGTTGGGATTAGGTTAAGGGGCTGGGGTTGGAATGTAGCCCAGTGGCTGGGGGTTAGGTTAAGGGGTGGGGGATGGGGGTTAGGTTTAGGAATGGGGGTTAGGTTAAGGGGTGGGGGTTGGGTTTAGGGATAGGGGTTGGGGTTTGGGCCAAGCAGCTGGGCGGGGTTAAAACTAGGGAATGGGGCTAAAAGAAAAAGAATAAAGCAAGTGCAAAAATTGGGGCTGGGAGTAAGGGATAGACTAAGACCAGGAAAAGTGCTAGAAATCAAAAAGTGCTATAAGTGCTAAAAATCAAAAGTGTAAAATTCATGAGAAACAACCTTTGAAAGAAACCACGACACTGCAGAAAATAAAAGGTAAAGACATCTAAATTGTGTAAAGTGAAAATGAATAATAAAAAGTAAAAGTCCTGGGTTAGTCTAGGGGGAGTGGAAAAGATGGGGTGAACTGGGGTGGAGAACTTAATGGACTAAAAAGAGGGGGGGGGGGGGGAGAAGTAATACAAAGTAATAAGGGATAAATAACAGATTTTATATATATATATATAAATAAATAAATAAATAGGACAGGACCTGGGAGAAAAGGGGAAGGAAAGATGTAGCTTTATTGAGAAACAGAAGGAAACAGAGGAGTGGATTAATTGAGACCAAGGGGGAAGAAAGTGTGAAGTTTATTTATCCAGCTCCGTTCTGCTCGTTGCCTCTGTGCTCGGGTTAGGGTTAGGGTTAGGGTTAGGGTTAGGGTTAGGGTTAGGAATAGGGGTAAAAACCACCGATCAGTCATCGACTGATCTCTGCTGATGTCCTTATCTCATCATATCTCCGGATAGGAAGGTCATAGAGACTTCAGACCAAGTGCCCTGGATTTCTATGGGTCAGACCTTTCGATAGAGACCACCCTCGACTTCCTCCGATAACAGGAAGTTGGTTAAAAACCGGAAATAAAACTTAAAATCCTTATATCTCGAGAACGGAAGGTCGTAGAGACATGGGGACAAGTTCCCCGGCTTCCTCGTGGCCGGTTTTGGGGAGGCGGAAAAGAAAATATTTGACCTATGACCTTTCGTTCGGAAGTTATAGCCGTTTTTAGTTCCCCCATTGAAATGAATGGGAAAAATCAAAAATTCTTCTAAGTCCAAAGTGGGTTCTGAAAAAAGTTCCCCCAGAAAGTGCATAGGAGCACGTTTCAGGTCATTCTGAGTCGAATGGCATACCTTTGTAGTGAACTTTTTTTTTTTCCTAACAAATTTTTTTTACTGTTTGAGTGGATAGATCTTTGAAAATGACTTACTGTTGCACCCCTCCATTTCGCCACTAGGGGTAGGGTTCGGGAGTTATGAAAGAAAATGTGTTTGAATGGAAACCCAATGGAAATATGTTGGACGAATGGTTAGGGTTAGGACAAGGGTATGATAGGGGGTAATAGCCACAAGTGCACCGGGGTGCAGTTGGTTTTTAGGGTTAGGGTTAGGGTTAGGGTTAGGGTTAGGGTTAGGAATAGGGGTAAAAACCACCGATCAGTCATCGACTGATCTCTGCTGATGTCCTTATCTCATCATATCTCCGGATAGGAAGGTCATAGAGACTTCAGACCAAGTGCCCTGGATTTCTATGGGTCAGACCTTTCGATAGAGACCACCCTCGACTTCCTCCGATAACAGGAAGTTGGTTAAAAACCGGAAATAAAACTTAAAATCCTTATATCTCGAGAACGGAAGGTCGTAGAGACATGGGGACAAGTTCCCCGGCTTCCTCGTGGCCGGTTTTGGGGAGGCGGAAAAGAAAATATTTGACCTATGACCTTTCGTTCGGAAGTTATAGCCGTTTTTAGTTCCCCCATTGAAATGAATGGGAAAAATCAAAAATTCTTCTAAGTCCAAAGTGGGTTCTGAAAAAAGTTCCCCCAGAAAGTGCATAGGAGCACGTTTCAGGTCATTCTGAGTCGAATGGCATACCTTTGTAGTGAACTTTTTTTTTTTCCTAACAAATTTTTTTTACTGTTTGAGTGGATAGATCTTTGAAAATGACTTACTGTTGCACCCCTCCATTTCGCCACTAGGGGTAGGGTTCGGGAGTTATGAAAGAAAATGTGTTTGAATGGAAACCCAATGGAAATATGTTGGACGAATGGTTAGGGTTAGGACAAGGGTATGATAGGGGGTAATAGCCACAAGTGCACCGGGGTGCAGTTGGTTTTTAGGGTTAGGGTTAGGGTTAGGGTTAGGGTTAGGGTTAGGAATAGGGGTAAAAACCACCGATCAGTCATCGACTGATCTCTGCTGATGTCCTTATCTCATCATATCTCCGGATAGGAAGGTCATAGAGACTTCAGACCAAGTGCCCTGGATTTCTATGGGTCAGACCTTTCGATAGAGACCACCCTCGACTTCCTCCGATAACAGGAAGTTGGTTAAAAACCGGAAATAAAACTTAAAATCCTTATATCTCGAGAACGGAAGGTCGTAGAGACATGGGGACAAGTTCCCCGGCTTCCTCGTGGCCGGTTTTGGGGAGGCGGAAAAGAAAATATTTGACCTATGACCTTTCGTTCGGAAGTTATAGCCGTTTTTAGTTCCCCCATTGAAATGAATGGGAAAAATCAAAAATTCTTCTAAGTCCAAAGTGGGTTCTGAAAAAAGTTCCCCCAGAAAGTGCATAGGAGCACGTTTCAGGTCATTCTGAGTCGAATGGCATACCTTTGTAGTGAACTTTTTTTTTTTCCTAACAAATTTTTTTTACTGTTTGAGTGGATAGATCTTTGAAAATGACTTACTGTTGCACCCCTCCATTTCGCCACTAGGGGTAGGGTTCGGGAGTTATGAAAGAAAATGTGTTTGAATGGAAACCCAATGGAAATATGTTGGACGAATGGTTAGGGTTAGGACAAGGGTATGATAGGGGGTAATAGCCACAAGTGCACCGGGGTGCAGTTGGTTTTTAGGGTTAGGGTTAGGGTTAGGGTTAGGGTTAGGGTTAGGGTTAGGAATAGGGGTAAAAACCACCGATCAGTCATCGACTGATCTCTGCTGATGTCCTTATCTCATCATATCTCCGGATAGGAAGGTCATAGAGACTTCAGACCAAGTGCCCTGGATTTCTATGGGTCAGACCTTTCGATAGAGACCACCCTCGACTTCCTCCGATAACAGGAAGTTGGTTAAAAACCGGAAATAAAACTTAAAATCCTTATATCTCGAGAACGGAAGGTCGTAGAGACATGGGGACAAGTTCCCCGGCTTCCTCGTGGCCGGTTTTGGGGAGGCGGAAAAGAAAATATTTGACCTATGACCTTTCGTTCGGAAGTTATAGCCGTTTTTAGTTCCCCCATTGAAATGAATGGGAAAAATCAAAAATTCTTCTAAGTCCAAAGTGGGTTCTGAAAAAAGTTCCCCCAGAAAGTGCATAGGAGCACGTTTCAGGTCATTCTGAGTCGAATGGCATACCTTTGTAGTGAACTTTTTTTTTTTCCTAACAAATTTTTTTTACTGTTTGAGTGGATAGATCTTTGAAAATGACTTACTGTTGCACCCCTCCATTTCGCCACTAGGGGTAGGGTTCGGGAGTTATGAAAGAAAATGTGTTTGAATGGAAACCCAATGGAAATATGTTGGACGAATGGTTAGGGTTAGGACAAGGGTATGATAGGGGGTAATAGCCACAAGTGCACCGGGGTGCAGTTGGTTTTTAGGGTTAGGGTTAGGGTTAGGGTTAGGGTTAGGGTTAGGAATAGGGGTAAAAACCACCGATCAGTCATCGACTGATCTCTGCTGATGTCCTTATCTCATCATATCTCCGGATAGGAAGGTCATAGAGACTTCAGACCAAGTGCCCTGGATTTCTATGGGTCAGACCTTTCGATAGAGACCACCCTCGACTTCCTCCGATAACAGGAAGTTGGTTAAAAACCGGAAATAAAACTTAAAATCCTTATATCTCGAGAACGGAAGGTCGTAGAGACATGGGGACAAGTTCCCCGGCTTCCTCGTGGCCGGTTTTGGGGAGGCGGAAAAGAAAATATTTGACCTATGACCTTTCGTTCGGAAGTTATAGCCGTTTTTAGTTCCCCCATTGAAATGAATGGGAAAAATCAAAAATTCTTCTAAGTCCAAAGTGGGTTCTGAAAAAAGTTCCCCCAGAAAGTGCATAGGAGCACGTTTCAGGTCATTCTGAGTCGAATGGCATACCTTTGTAGTGAACTTTTTTTTTTTCCTAACAAATTTTTTTTACTGTTTGAGTGGATAGATCTTTGAAAATGACTTACTGTTGCACCCCTCCATTTCGCCACTAGGGGTAGGGTTCGGGAGTTATGAAAGAAAATGTGTTTGAATGGAAACCCAATGGAAATATGTTGGACGAATGGTTAGGGTTAGGACAAGGGTATGATAGGGGGTAATAGCCACAAGTGCACCGGGGTGCAGTTGGTTTTTAGGGTTAGGGTTAGGGTTAGGGTTAGGGTTAGGGTTAGGAATAGGGGTAAAAACCACCGATCAGTCATCGACTGATCTCTGCTGATGTCCTTATCTCATCATATCTCCGGATAGGAAGGTCATAGAGACTTCAGACCAAGTGCCCTGGATTTCTATGGGTCAGACCTTTCGATAGAGACCACCCTCGACTTCCTCCGATAACAGGAAGTTGGTTAAAAACCGGAAATAAAACTTAAAATCCTTATATCTCGAGAACGGAAGGTCGTAGAGACATGGGGACAAGTTCCCCGGCTTCCTCGTGGCCGGTTTTGGGGAGGCGGAAAAGAAAATATTTGACCTATGACCTTTCGTTCGGAAGTTATAGCCGTTTTTAGTTCCCCCATTGAAATGAATGGGAAAAATCAAAAATTCTTCTAAGTCCAAAGTGGGTTCTGAAAAAAGTTCCCCCAGAAAGTGCATAGGAGCACGTTTCAGGTCATTCTGAGTCGAATGGCATACCTTTGTAGTGAACTTTTTTTTTTTCCTAACAAATTTTTTTTACTGTTTGAGTGGATAGATCTTTGAAAATGACTTACTGTTGCACCCCTCCATTTCGCCACTAGGGGTAGGGTTCGGGAGTTATGAAAGAAAATGTGTTTGAATGGAAACCCAATGGAAATATGTTGGACGAATGGTTAGGGTTAGGACAAGGGTATGATAGGGGGTAATAGCCACAAGTGCACCGGGGTGCAGTTGGTTTTTAGGGTTAGGGTTAGGGTTAGGGTTAGGGTTAGGGTTAGGGTATAGGGTGAAAAGGCGCTAAAGTTACCCCCTAACTTTAGCATCGGACATTTTTGCCAGGCTAATAACCCTGGCTAGGAAGGTGGTAAAGACATGGGGTCACTTGCTATGTAACCCCAGGACCACGGGCTATCCGTGGAGACCACCCTCGACTTCCTCCCATAACCGGAAGTTGGTGTAAAACCGGAAAGTAGAGTTAGCATTGGCTGTATCTCGAGAACGGAAGGTCGTAGAGAGAAGCGGACAAGTTCCCCGGCTTCCTCGTGGCCGGTTATGGGGAGGCGGAAAAGAAAATATTTGACCTATGACCTTTCGTTCGGAAGTTATAGCCGTTTTTAGTTTCCTAGGGTTAGGGTTAGGGTTAGGGTTAGGGTTAGGGTTAGGGTTAGGGTTAGGGGTTAGGGTTAGGGTTAGGGTTAGGGTTAGGAATAGGGGTAAAAACCACCGATCAGTCATCGACTGATCTCTGCTGATGTCCTTATCTCATCATATCTCCGGATAGGAAGGTCATAGAGACTTCAGACCAAGTGCCCTGGATTTCTATGGGTCAGACCTTTCGATAGAGACCACCCTCGACTTCCTCCGATAACAGGAAGTTGGTTAAAAACCGGAAATAAAACTTAAAATCCTTATATCTCGAGAACGGAAGGTCGTAGAGACATGGGGACAAGTTCCCCGGCTTCCTCGTGGCCGGTTTTGGGGAGGCGGAAAAGAAAATATTTGACCTATGACCTTTCGTTCGGAAGTTATAGCCGTTTTTAGTTCCCCCATTGAAATGAATGGGAAAAATCAAAAATTCTTCTAAGTCCAAAGTGGGTTCTGAAAAAAGTTCCCCCAGAAAGTGCATAGGAGCACGTTTCAGGTCATTCTGAGTCGAATGGCATACCTTTGTAGTGAACTTTTTTTTTTTCCTAACAAATTTTTTTTACTGTTTGAGTGGATAGATCTTTGAAAATGACTTACTGTTGCACCCCTCCATTTCGCCACTAGGGGTAGGGTTCGGGAGTTATGAAAGAAAATGTGTTTGAATGGAAACCCAATGGAAATATGTTGGACGAATGGTTAGGGTTAGGACAAGGGTATGATAGGGGGTAATAGCCACAAGTGCACCGGGGTGCAGTTGGTTTTTAGGGTTAGGGTTAGGGTTAGGGTTAGGGTTAGGGTTAGGGTATAGGGTGAAAAGGCGCTAAAGTTACCCCCTAACTTTAGCATCGGACATTTTTGCCAGGCTAATAACCCTGGCTAGGAAGGTGGTAAAGACATGGGGTCACTTGCTATGTAACCCCAGGACCACGGGCTATCCGTGGAGACCACCCTCGACTTCCTCCCATAACCGGAAGTTGGTGTAAAACCGGAAAGTAGAGTTAGCATTGGCTGTATCTCGAGAACGGAAGGTCGTAGAGAGAAGCGGACAAGTTCCCCGGCTTCCTCGTGGCCGGTTATGGGGAGGCGGAAAAGAAAATATTTGACCTATGACCTTTCGTTCGGAAGTTATAGCCGTTTTTAGTTTCCTAGGGTTAGGGTTAGGGTTAGGGTTAGGGTTAGGGTTAGGGTTAGGGTTAGGAATAGGGGTAAAAACCACCGATCAGTCATCGACTGATCTCTGCTGATGTCCTTATCTCATCATATCTCCGGATAGGAAGGTCATAGAGACTTCAGACCAAGTGCCCTGGATTTCTATGGGTCAGACCTTTCGATAGAGACCACCCTCGACTTCCTCCGATAACAGGAAGTTGGTTAAAAACCGGAAATAAAACTTAAAATCCTTATATCTCGAGAACGGAAGGTCGTAGAGACATGGGGACAAGTTCCCCGGCTTCCTCGTGGCCGGTTTTGGGGAGGCGGAAAAGAAAATATTTGACCTATGACCTTTCGTTCGGAAGTTATAGCCGTTTTTAGTTCCCCCATTGAAATGAATGGGAAAAATCAAAAATTCTTCTAAGTCCAAAGTGGGTTCTGAAAAAAGTTCCCCCAGAAAGTGCATAGGAGCACGTTTCAGGTCATTCTGAGTCGAATGGCATACCTTTGTAGTGAACTTTTTTTTTTTCCTAACAAATTTTTTTTACTGTTTGAGTGGATAGATCTTTGAAAATGACTTACTGTTGCACCCCTCCATTTCGCCACTAGGGGTAGGGTTCGGGAGTTATGAAAGAAAATGTGTTTGAATGGAAACCCAATGGAAATATGTTGGACGAATGGTTAGGGTTAGGACAAGGGTATGATAGGGGGTAATAGCCACAAGTGCACCGGGGTGCAGTTGGTTTTTAGGGTTAGGGTTAGGGTTAGGGTTAGGGTTAGGGTTAGGGTTAGGAATAGGGGTAAAAACCACCGATCAGTCATCGACTGATCTCTGCTGATGTCCTTATCTCATCATATCTCCGGATAGGAAGGTCATAGAGACTTCAGACCAAGTGCCCTGGATTTCTATGGGTCAGACCTTTCGATAGAGACCACCCTCGACTTCCTCCGATAACAGGAAGTTGGTTAAAAACCGGAAATAAAACTTAAAATCCTTATATCTCGAGAACGGAAGGTCGTAGAGACATGGGGACAAGTTCCCCGGCTTCCTCGTGGCCGGTTTTGGGGAGGCGGAAAAGAAAATATTTGACCTATGACCTTTCGTTCGGAAGTTATAGCCGTTTTTAGTTCCCCCATTGAAATGAATGGGAAAAATCAAAAATTCTTCTAAGTCCAAAGTGGGTTCTGAAAAAAGTTCCCCCAGAAAGTGCATAGGAGCACGTTTCAGGTCATTCTGAGTCGAATGGCATACCTTTGTAGTGAACTTTTTTTTTTTCCTAACAAATTTTTTTTACTGTTTGAGTGGATAGATCTTTGAAAATGACTTACTGTTGCACCCCTCCATTTCGCCACTAGGGGTAGGGTTCGGGAGTTATGAAAGAAAATGTGTTTGAATGGAAACCCAATGGAAATATGTTGGACGAATGGTTAGGGTTAGGACAAGGGTATGATAGGGGGTAATAGCCACAAGTGCACCGGGGTGCAGTTGGTTTTTAGGGTTAGGGTTAGGGTTAGGGTTAGGGTTAGGGTTAGGGTATAGGGTGAAAAGGCGCTAAAGTTACCCCCTAACTTTAGCATCGGACATTTTTGCCAGGCTAATAACCCTGGCTAGGAAGGTGGTAAAGACATGGGGTCACTTGCTATGTAACCCCAGGACCACGGGCTATCCGTGGAGACCACCCTCGACTTCCTCCCATAACCGGAAGTTGGTGTAAAACCGGAAAGTAGAGTTAGCATTGGCTGTATCTCGAGAACGGAAGGTCGTAGAGAGAAGCGGACAAGTTCCCCGGCTTCCTCGTGGCCGGTTATGGGGAGGCGGAAAAGAAAATATTTGACCTATGACCTTTCGTTCGGAAGTTATAGCCGTTTTTAGTTTCCTAGGGTTAGGGTTAGGGTTAGGGTTAGGGTTAGGGTTAGGGTTAGGGTTAGGGGTTAGGGTTAGGGTTAGGGTTAGGGTTAGGGTTAGGAATAGGGGTAAAAACCACCGATCAGTCATCGACTGATCTCTGCTGATGTCCTTATCTCATCATATCTCCGGATAGGAAGGTCATAGAGACTTCAGACCAAGTGCCCTGGATTTCTATGGGTCAGACCTTTCGATAGAGACCACCCTCGACTTCCTCCGATAACAGGAAGTTGGTTAAAAACCGGAAATAAAACTTAAAATCCTTATATCTCGAGAACGGAAGGTCGTAGAGACATGGGGACAAGTTCCCCGGCTTCCTCGTGGCCGGTTTTGGGGAGGCGGAAAAGAAAATATTTGACCTATGACCTTTCGTTCGGAAGTTATAGCCGTTTTTAGTTCCCCCATTGAAATGAATGGGAAAAATCAAAAATTCTTCTAAGTCCAAAGTGGGTTCTGAAAAAAGTTCCCCCAGAAAGTGCATAGGAGCACGTTTCAGGTCATTCTGAGTCGAATGGCATACCTTTGTAGTGAACTTTTTTTTTTTCCTAACAAATTTTTTTTACTGTTTGAGTGGATAGATCTTTGAAAATGACTTACTGTTGCACCCCTCCATTTCGCCACTAGGGGTAGGGTTCGGGAGTTATGAAAGAAAATGTGTTTGAATGGAAACCCAATGGAAATATGTTGGACGAATGGTTAGGGTTAGGACAAGGGTATGATAGGGGGTAATAGCCACAAGTGCACCGGGGTGCAGTTGGTTTTTAGGGTTAGGGTTAGGGTTAGGGTTAGGGTTAGGGTTAGGGTATAGGGTGAAAAGGCGCTAAAGTTACCCCCTAACTTTAGCATCGGACATTTTTGCCAGGCTAATAACCCTGGCTAGGAAGGTGGTAAAGACATGGGGTCACTTGCTATGTAACCCCAGGACCACGGGCTATCCGTGGAGACCACCCTCGACTTCCTCCCATAACCGGAAGTTGGTGTAAAACCGGAAAGTAGAGTTAGCATTGGCTGTATCTCGAGAACGGAAGGTCGTAGAGAGAAGCGGACAAGTTCCCCGGCTTCCTCGTGGCCGGTTATGGGGAGGCGGAAAAGAAAATATTTGACCTATGACCTTTCGTTCGGAAGTTATAGCCGTTTTTAGTTTCCTAGGGTTAGGGTTAGGGTTAGGGTTAGGGTTAGGGTTAGGGTTAGGGGTTAGGGTTAGGGTTAGGGTTAGGGTTAGGGTTAGGGTTAGGAATAGGGGTAAAAACCACCGATCAGTCATCGACTGATCTCTGCTGATGTCCTTATCTCATCATATCTCCGGATAGGAAGGTCATAGAGACTTCAGACCAAGTGCCCTGGATTTCTATGGGTCAGACCTTTCGATAGAGACCACCCTCGACTTCCTCCGATAACAGGAAGTTGGTTAAAAACCGGAAATAAAACTTAAAATCCTTATATCTCGAGAACGGAAGGTCGTAGAGACATGGGGACAAGTTCCCCGGCTTCCTCGTGGCCGGTTTTGGGGAGGCGGAAAAGAAAATATTTGACCTATGACCTTTCGTTCGGAAGTTATAGCCGTTTTTAGTTCCCCCATTGAAATGAATGGGAAAAATCAAAAATTCTTCTAAGTCCAAAGTGGGTTCTGAAAAAAGTTCCCCCAGAAAGTGCATAGGAGCACGTTTCAGGTCATTCTGAGTCGAATGGCATACCTTTGTAGTGAACTTTTTTTTTTTCCTAACAAATTTTTTTTACTGTTTGAGTGGATAGATCTTTGAAAATGACTTACTGTTGCACCCCTCCATTTCGCCACTAGGGGTAGGGTTCGGGAGTTATGAAAGAAAATGTGTTTGAATGGAAACCCAATGGAAATATGTTGGACGAATGGTTAGGGTTAGGACAAGGGTATGATAGGGGGTAATAGCCACAAGTGCACCGGGGTGCAGTTGGTTTTTAGGGTTAGGGTTAGGGTTAGGGTTAGGGTTAGGGTTAGGGTTAGGAATAGGGGTAAAAACCACCGATCAGTCATCGACTGATCTCTGCTGATGTCCTTATCTCATCATATCTCCGGATAGGAAGGTCATAGAGACTTCAGACCAAGTGCCCTGGATTTCTATGGGTCAGACCTTTCGATAGAGACCACCCTCGACTTCCTCCGATAACAGGAAGTTGGTTAAAAACCGGAAATAAAACTTAAAATCCTTATATCTCGAGAACGGAAGGTCGTAGAGACATGGGGACAAGTTCCCCGGCTTCCTCGTGGCCGGTTTTGGGGAGGCGGAAAAGAAAATATTTGACCTATGACCTTTCGTTCGGAAGTTATAGCCGTTTTTAGTTCCCCCATTGAAATGAATGGGAAAAATCAAAAATTCTTCTAAGTCCAAAGTGGGTTCTGAAAAAAGTTCCCCCAGAAAGTGCATAGGAGCACGTTTCAGGTCATTCTGAGTCGAATGGCATACCTTTGTAGTGAACTTTTTTTTTTTCCTAACAAATTTTTTTTACTGTTTGAGTGGATAGATCTTTGAAAATGACTTACTGTTGCACCCCTCCATTTCGCCACTAGGGGTAGGGTTCGGGAGTTATGAAAGAAAATGTGTTTGAATGGAAACCCAATGGAAATATGTTGGACGAATGGTTAGGGTTAGGACAAGGGTATGATAGGGGGTAATAGCCACAAGTGCACCGGGGTGCAGTTGGTTTTTAGGGTTAGGGTTAGGGTTAGGGTTAGGGTTAGGGTTAGGGTATAGGGTGAAAAGGCGCTAAAGTTACCCCCTAACTTTAGCATCGGACATTTTTGCCAGGCTAATAACCCTGGCTAGGAAGGTGGTAAAGACATGGGGTCACTTGCTATGTAACCCCAGGACCACGGGCTATCCGTGGAGACCACCCTCGACTTCCTCCCATAACCGGAAGTTGGTGTAAAACCGGAAAGTAGAGTTAGCATTGGCTGTATCTCGAGAACGGAAGGTCGTAGAGAGAAGCGGACAAGTTCCCCGGCTTCCTCGTGGCCGGTTATGGGGAGGCGGAAAAGAAAATATTTGACCTATGACCTTTCGTTCGGAAGTTATAGCCGTTTTTAGTTTCCTAGGGTTAGGGTTAGGGTTAGGGTTAGGGTTAGGGTTAGGGTTAGGGGTTAGGGTTAGGGTTAGGGTTAGGGTTAGGGTTAGGGTTAGGGTTAGGAATAGGGGTAAAAACCACCGATCAGTCATCGACTGATCTCTGCTGATGTCCTTATCTCATCATATCTCCGGATAGGAAGGTCATAGAGACTTCAGACCAAGTGCCCTGGATTTCTATGGGTCAGACCTTTCGATAGAGACCACCCTCGACTTCCTCCGATAACAGGAAGTTGGTTAAAAACCGGAAATAAAACTTAAAATCCTTATATCTCGAGAACGGAAGGTCGTAGAGACATGGGGACAAGTTCCCCGGCTTCCTCGTGGCCGGTTTTGGGGAGGCGGAAAAGAAAATATTTGACCTATGACCTTTCGTTCGGAAGTTATAGCCGTTTTTAGTTCCCCCATTGAAATGAATGGGAAAAATCAAAAATTCTTCTAAGTCCAAAGTGGGTTCTGAAAAAAGTTCCCCCAGAAAGTGCATAGGAGCACGTTTCAGGTCATTCTGAGTCGAATGGCATACCTTTGTAGTGAACTTTTTTTTTTTCCTAACAAATTTTTTTTACTGTTTGAGTGGATAGATCTTTGAAAATGACTTACTGTTGCACCCCTCCATTTCGCCACTAGGGGTAGGGTTCGGGAGTTATGAAAGAAAATGTGTTTGAATGGAAACCCAATGGAAATATGTTGGACGAATGGTTAGGGTTAGGACAAGGGTATGATAGGGGGTAATAGCCACAAGTGCACCGGGGTGCAGTTGGTTTTTAGGGTTAGGGTTAGGGTTAGGGTTAGGGTTAGGGTTAGGGTTAGGAATAGGGGTAAAAACCACCGATCAGTCATCGACTGATCTCTGCTGATGTCCTTATCTCATCATATCTCCGGATAGGAAGGTCATAGAGACTTCAGACCAAGTGCCCTGGATTTCTATGGGTCAGACCTTTCGATAGAGACCACCCTCGACTTCCTCCGATAACAGGAAGTTGGTTAAAAACCGGAAATAAAACTTAAAATCCTTATATCTCGAGAACGGAAGGTCGTAGAGACATGGGGACAAGTTCCCCGGCTTCCTCGTGGCCGGTTTTGGGGAGGCGGAAAAGAAAATATTTGACCTATGACCTTTCGTTCGGAAGTTATAGCCGTTTTTAGTTCCCCCATTGAAATGAATGGGAAAAATCAAAAATTCTTCTAAGTCCAAAGTGGGTTCTGAAAAAAGTTCCCCCAGAAAGTGCATAGGAGCACGTTTCAGGTCATTCTGAGTCGAATGGCATACCTTTGTAGTGAACTTTTTTTTTTTCCTAACAAATTTTTTTTACTGTTTGAGTGGATAGATCTTTGAAAATGACTTACTGTTGCACCCCTCCATTTCGCCACTAGGGGTAGGGTTCGGGAGTTATGAAAGAAAATGTGTTTGAATGGAAACCCAATGGAAATATGTTGGACGAATGGTTAGGGTTAGGACAAGGGTATGATAGGGGGTAATAGCCACAAGTGCACCGGGGTGCAGTTGGTTTTTAGGGTTAGGGTTAGGGTTAGGGTTAGGGTTAGGGTTAGGGTATAGGGTGAAAAGGCGCTAAAGTTACCCCCTAACTTTAGCATCGGACATTTTTGCCAGGCTAATAACCCTGGCTAGGAAGGTGGTAAAGACATGGGGTCACTTGCTATGTAACCCCAGGACCACGGGCTATCCGTGGAGACCACCCTCGACTTCCTCCCATAACCGGAAGTTGGTGTAAAACCGGAAAGTAGAGTTAGCATTGGCTGTATCTCGAGAACGGAAGGTCGTAGAGAGAAGCGGACAAGTTCCCCGGCTTCCTCGTGGCCGGTTATGGGGAGGCGGAAAAGAAAATATTTGACCTATGACCTTTCGTTCGGAAGTTATAGCCGTTTTTAGTTTCCTAGGGTTAGGGTTAGGGTTAGGGTTAGGGTTAGGGTTAGGGTTAGGGTTAGGGGTTAGGGTTAGGGTTAGGGTTAGGGTTAGGGTTAGGGTTAGGAATAGGGGTAAAAACCACCGATCAGTCATCGACTGATCTCTGCTGATGTCCTTATCTCATCATATCTCCGGATAGGAAGGTCATAGAGACTTCAGACCAAGTGCCCTGGATTTCTATGGGTCAGACCTTTCGATAGAGACCACCCTCGACTTCCTCCGATAACAGGAAGTTGGTTAAAAACCGGAAATAAAACTTAAAATCCTTATATCTCGAGAACGGTTAGGGTTAGGGTTAGGGTTAGGGTTAGGGTTAGGGTTAGGGTATAGGGCAAAAAACGAACTTTCTCCAAGCTTGGAGAAGACTAGGGGCTTGAATAACTCAGGATAGGAAGATGATAGAGACTTGACACTCATATATGTTATAGATCTCATCGAGATCTTTCATATGAGACCACTCTCGACTTCCTCCGATAACCGGAAGTCTGTGTAAAATCGGAAATAAACATTAAAATCCTTATATCTCGAGAACGGAAGGTCGTAGAGACATGGGGACAAGTTCCCCGGCTTCCTCGTGGCCGGTTTTGGGGAGGCGGAAAAGAAAATATTTGACCTATGACCTTTCGTTCGGAAGTTATAGCCGTTTTTAGTTCCCCCATTGAAATGAATGGGAAAAATCAAAAATTCTTCTAAGTCCAAAGTGGGTTCTGAAAAAAGTTCCCCCAGAAAGTGCATA
>NC_055979.1:30653775-30681275 GCF_018492685.1 Alosa sapidissima
TTTCAGGCCTTTAATCACTATACACCCTCATCTGAGGCGGCCTCGCTATAGGATGATCAGTCCTTAGCGTGTGTCCCCTGTCCAATTGGGTTAATCTATTACGACAAAAAATGGAGTAAAAGTTCGCATTAAAGGTTGAGTAGAACCATAGTAGAACCTGTGGAGTTGGTTTTAATTCATGATAGTGCTGTTTGTCTTTTATGGGGGGCCCGTGAATGGTCTTGTGCACAATCCCCAATGAGGGGCTTAATAGAACAATTTAAATGTTTTGAGACTCCAGTTAAAGGATATAGGATGTTTGACAGATAAAATATACGGTCCAGCATCTCTGTTTTTATTGTTCCTTAAGTTGAAAGTAGTTTGAGAAGGGTAGGGTGATTGCCGGTTGCGTTAACTGGGAGTAAGAGTTGTTGACCTGGAATTGGGATAAATGGTGCTGATAAATGTTGTCCCGATTAAGTGCCAATGAGGTGCAAATGAGGCTAACGATTCAGGAGTAGAGAGGTCATTGTTTAATGTAATTATCACTTTAAGGGTGGAATAATAGCGATCTCAAAACGTGGCTACTGGGGTTGATATCCTAATTAGTTTAATAGATTGTGCTCATTATAACGTAAAAGACCAGAAGTTTTTAACTGTTACTGTTCCAGAGATATAAGCTTTTTTATGTTCTTAACTTAAACTGAATCTTGAGGTTGGAAAAATGGCGATTTCAGAACGCGGTTGCTGGGGTTGCTCATCTAGTCAGCTTATTAGTAGAGACCGTGCTCTTTATAATGCAAAAAAATAGAAGTTTCTAACTATTTTGGTTCTCGAGATATGGGGGTTTTTGTGCTTAGTGTTTACCACATTTTCATATTACCTCCATTTTGAACTTCGTCTTCGATCCGTCGTTGCGGGATTATGACGATTGTTCTCTTAGTGGGTTTAGAAGTAGAGAAGAGGCTCTTTTTAATGCAAAAAACTAGAAGTTAGTAGCTTTTGTTGTTCCCGAGATACCGAGGCTCAAACGTGATTAGGTTGATCTCTCACTCACTTCCTGGTTCTGAGGTTTGTTAAACTTCCGGTTTACGATTTCGTCTTTGGTTCGCAAATTCGGGATTATTAAGGTTGCACAATCCGTCGGTTTACATGAGAAAAATCAGCTCTTTTCAATGTAACAAACCCCGAGTTTCTATCTATTACGGTTTCAAAGATATAAGCGTATTTGTGCTTCCACATGTTAAGTTCCATTGATAGAAAATAACCTGCAATGTAATTATGCTGGTGCCCTCTAGTGGACAATGAAAAAGAAGACAGATTGTCATTTTCACCTAACTCAGAAAAGAAGGACTGTACTTTAAGATTGGAAATCGCGATTTCAGAAACGATTGCTGGGGTTGCTGACCTAGTTAGTTTAATAGTAGAGGCCGTGCTCTTTATAATGCAAAAAACTAGAAGTTTCTAGCCCTTTTGGTTCTCGAGATACGGGGGGGATTTGTGCTTGATGTTTACCACATTTTCATATTACCTACATTTTGAACTTCGTCTTCGATCCGTCGTTGTGGGATTATAACGATTGTTCTCTTAGTGGGTTTAACAGTAGAGAAGATGCTCTTTTTAATGCAACAAACTAGAAGTTTGTAGCTCTTGTTGTTCCCGAGATACGGAGGCTCAAACGTGGTTAGGTTGAACTCTCACTCACTTCCTGGTTCTGAGGTTTGTTAAACTTCCGGTTTACGATTTCGTCTTTGGTTTGCTGATTCGGGATTATTAAGATTGTACAATAAGTCGGTTTACATGAGAAAAATCAGCTCTTTTCAATGTAAAAGACCCCGAGTTTCTATCTATTATGGTTCCCAAGATGTAAGCGTATTTGTGCTTCCACATGTTAAGTTCCATTGATAGAAAATAAACTGCAATGTTATTATGATGGTGCCCTCTAGTGGACAATGAAAAAGCAACCAGATTGCTATTTTCACCTGACCCAGAAAGGAAGGTTTAAAATCAGATGGGATTTATTTGTGTTTTAGTGTAGGTGTTGTAAATTACATCCCAGTAGGTTTTTGTTCAATTCCTCCACCTTATCCTAGAAGGAGGTTAAAGATAAAATGGGATTTGTTTGTGCTCTTGGATCAATGCTCTAAATTAAAATATAAATACATAATGGGCTTTAGTCTTGCATGGGGTCCTGTAACTGTTTTTTTATTTTTATTTTATTTGTTTTTTTATTTATTTATTTATTTTTTATTTTTATTTTAATAATGATGTTTATTTTTTACTATAATCTTTATCCATTAAGTGTCACATCCTGTGAATCAGACGCGCTGAATAAAATGCTCAAACAGTCAGCGTATTGGTTTTATCAGATGAGATTTGTTTGCACCATGGCGTAGGCACTCCAAGTCAATCTCCAGTGGGTCTTTTCATTGTTTGTTTTTGCTTATGTAACGCGTATGAGTGAATCCTGTGAATCCGACGCGTCGAATAAGAGGCTCAAGGAGTCAGCATATTGGTTTTATCAGATTTTTTTATATATATGCCGGCATTTCTGTGGATATGTCTTTGAGCTATGGGTTTTCTTCAGTATGGTTTCTGTATGGTATGTTTGAACGGGTACTGTCACAGTGGTGTTAATAATAATAATAATGATGCTGTACAAAGTTTGTTAAAAATACTATTCTTCGTGGTGTTAGTGCTCATAATGATAGTAATATTAATAGTGTTAACAATTATTTTTGTGAATCACAATGATATTAATATTGGTGACGTGTTAGCCTTCTTTGTCTTTTTGGTTAAATTAATTGTACTTTTCATTCAGTCCAAATGGAAATTTTGAGTTCAGTTTGCGGATCCATTGACTCTCTCGGTATTTTCTTTCGTTTTCCGACCAATTGGGGTTGTGTTCCAAGCAAATCACTCCCATCTTTTCCGCTCCGTGTCTCCGGAAATGCGCTACCAAATGTGTGTGTTCCTTGCATTTCTGTCTAATGTTGTAACGGTGGGTGGTCATGCGGGTTCTGATTGAGTTCTTGGTTTGACCTACATATTGCATTTTGCATTTTTTGCAGGTCACCAGGTAGACGCAGTTAGCACGGTTAAGTGGAACTTGAGGTATACGAAACGCCTCTTTCGTCTGGTAATTTTTTGTGGTTCTGGAACCCGAGACGGTGCTGTGCAATTTGTTGGGGTTAGAAAGTTTACTCCTGACCAAGAGGTCTTTGAGATTCTTGTGTCTTTTGTATGATGGCATTATTCTAAGCGTATCATGATAGTCAGTGCCTATCTCTGTGAAATTCATTTTGATTTTTCTACCGCAGGTTTTAGCTGAGTCTGAGAAGGGGAGAATGAGAGGGATGATGTCCTTTTCTTCTGTTTCTGAGGTAGTGTCCCCATTTTCCGTGTTTAGGGCGGTGGTATTGTTTTCTAGTAGTTTTGTTTCCCACTCTTTTCGGATATTTCGTAAGAACGATCGTGAGTATCCTCGATTTCGTAAAGCACCGAAAAGGGTTTTTGTCGCCGTTTCAAAGTCCACCGATCTTGTGCATATCCTATGGAATCTCAGCAGTTGTGATTTATTGATGCCGCGAAATGTGTGTGCGGGGTGGAAGCTACTTTTGTGTAAGAGGGCGTGGGTATCCGTTTCCTTAAAAAACACTTTGATGTCGAGCGTTTTTGTGTTAGGGAAGTCAGGTCCTTTAAAGGTGGTGGTGTCGAGGAAATCTATTTTGACTTGATCCAGGCAGTATTTAACCTTAATTGACTCGTGATGGCCGTTTAATTTGTCTATGAACTCCTGGAAATCCTCCTGGGAGTAGGACCAAGTACCCCAGATGTCGTCCAAGTATCTATAGTAGCAGTCTGGTTTTTTTGCACATTGGGGGAGAATCGTCTCTTCCCATTCTGCCATATAGATGTTCGCGTAGGCGGGGGCCAATTTCTTGCCCATAGCCGTGCCCTTGGTCTGTAAGTAAGCCTTCCCGTTGAAATCAAAGTCGTTTTTTTCAAGGCTCAGAGTGAGTAGTTTTAGTAAAGCGTCCTCAGGTCTGTCTGCTTGAGGGTGTTTTTCAAAGCTGTTTTTGACCGCTCGGAGACCGAGATTGGTTTCAATGTTGGTGTATAAGCTGTCGATGTCAATGGAAAACAAAAAAGTATCGTCCTTCAATCTGATCTTTTTGACCCTGGAAATGAAGTCGTACGTGTCTTTCAGATAACTCTGGTGTGTCATTGAGATCGGGTTTAGGAAGTAGTCTATGAACTCTGCGATTCTGTAGCTTTCGCTGCTGCAATCCGAAACGATGGGTCTACCAGGGGGCATGAAAGGGGATGGCCAGGCGCTGCGGGGTTTGTGTATTTTTGGTAGTAGATAAAAATGTCTCTGTCTGGGTGTTGAATCCCCTTTGAGATATATGGCCTGCTTTCTGTTAATGAAACCTCTCTTTCGTAGATCGTTGATGATGGAGTTGATAATAGGGATCGAATCCGTAAAGATAGGCGCTTCCAGGGGGCGGTAGAAATTACCATCATCTAATTGGCGTAGTGCCTCTTTGATGTAATGGGTTCTGTCCATTATCACCACTGAACTGCCTTTGTCCGCCGGTTTTATTATTAAGTTTCCGTTATGTGAGAGTTGTTTTATGGCCTCTGTTTTGGTTTGTGTTAGGTTGGGGGTATACGTTTCTGCCGGTATAATGAAATCCCTTAGTGAATCTAGGTCATGTTTTATGAGATCTTGGATCTGGTTAGGAATTTTATCCCAAGAGGGTTCCCAGTCCGATTTGGGCATAAAGGGTAGTCTATCAACTTTTTCCGAGGGTCCGAAAAATGCGGCTAGTTTTAGTTTCCGGTGATAGGTTGTTACGCTGGTCATGATATCGGCTTTTTTGGTTTTCGCAATTGTACATGTGGGGATGAAGGATAGCCCCCTCCGGAGAACCTGTGTTTGGGCTGGGGTTAGGCGGTGCGTTTCTGACAGGTTTACAATTGTTTTTTCTTCAGATTGGCTCTGTGTTTGGTTCGTGATCGGTACCAGAGTAGGTTTTTCAATACTGATGTTGAGTAGGGTAAGCCAGTGTTCTATCATGGCACTACTCGTAGCTGGGGTCCAATGGATGTTATCCCCGGTTGTGCTGAGCTTTTGTCTGGGTAGTGGGGGGATGCTGATTCCTGTTTTCCTGATCAGGAGGTTTAGTCTTTCTAGATTGTTTTTCGTATCGGTCGTAAGATTGCGACTAAAGTTGATGACAGGTATCCTAATTATGGCATTCGGGAAGACGGTTTTGGCGGCTCCTATCATGCGTGAAAGTTGGTTTCTCAGGAGAGATGGGTTTCCTTGATCCCTGTTGTTGAGGCCAAAGGAGAGAATAACCTTTTGAACTTGTGGGGCCAGAGGAGTCTTGTGTTTGAACATGTGGGTAGCATGTGCAAATAATGCCCCTGGATAGCTATCCACTTGGATCCTATTGTCATTTATCATTGGAAGTCTGCTCACATTTGAAGAACCCAAGATAAGAAAGGGTCGTCTTGGTTCTAGAGCGAAGTTTTGGTATTTTAACCCAAAGTGTTCATGTCTCGTGAATAAATGGGTTGGCGCACTGGGGTTACTGCGTTCCGGGTCGTTGGGTGACTGTAGTATTTCGACCGGGGTTGTAATTCTATTTCTTTTTGGGTCTTTGGGGGTGGGAGGTACGGCTTTGCGCTTGAGGACGCGGTTCTGGATCGTAATGTTTTCTGTGGAGTTAGTTGTGTCCAGGTTTGGTTTATGGGCTAATAGGGTCTCAATGAGCCGTGTGACCTGTTCTGTGGTGTTCTGAATTGTTGTCTCTTTTATGTTTTTTATATCACGTCTATTCCAACGGGTGGCTATCCCCCAGGCCTTCTTCCAGTCCATTAAAAGGGAGTTCGCAATACCTAATTCTGCTTTCTTTATGTTCGCTAAGTGGTGGTTTTTTCCACTCTGTGAGATGTCCTCAGGACCAGTCACCGTATCCCTATATAGCTCAAGGTTCGTGGTCCTATTGGGGCTGGCCGGTTTAGTGGTTGTTTGTGCGGTTCCTAGGATTTGTCGAATAGGGAACGGTTCCCGTATTGTGTTGTCGGCGGTGGTAACTTCAGCTAGGTGGTGATGTGTTTTTAGGTAAAAATACATTGCTCCAATGAGCTTTTTGAATTTCACGTTATTCTCAAGCGTCATTTTGAAATTCTGTGAGGAACCTAAAGGGGGAAAAAAATTAGATGGAGGAGGCCCCTGTTTTCTAGATCAGAGTATTTTTTAGATTTCCCTGGGGATCAATAAAGTATCTATCTATCTATCTATCTATTTGACGGTTTTTATGAGGAGATGCCATGAGAGAGGGTCAATAGATTAGATAGGCCTCTTTCGATGTCTGGATTGGTATTGCCCACGCCAGGATTCCGAATTAGGAAAGGATACGTATTTATAGTGTTAGAGGGTTTGAGGTTTTGGTCCAACACGGTTTTAGGAGAAGCGAAGAGGTGAAGGGGTGGCGTCACAGTGTGTTTCCGGCCCGATGCTGATATAAGCTCTCATGATAAAAGAGGGGTTTTTTAAGAGGTCATTTTTTGGTGGAGAGTGTGAAGAAAATAAGTGGAAAGAGGCCCACCAGACTGGGCAGGCCTCCCTTGGTGCCAGGATGGGCAACCTTAGTCACCTACTCAACCCCCCAACAAGCCAAAAAGGGGTGTGGCGGGTCGAGGAGGTGTGAGAAGGGAAAATTGATGGTCTGTGAATGTTGAATCGATTTTTTTATAAAAAATTAATTTGGTCATTAAATGATTTAATATTATGTAATGATATTTCTTGTTTAGTTGTCATGTGCTGAGTATTAAATATAATCTATTGATGGTGGTTAAGATATGTTCTCTTTTAGGGTACAATGTACAGATTCTTTTGGGTTTACAGGAAGGGTTGTCTGAAGAAAGCAAAATTGCCTTCAATATTTCCCTTTCATCATAGACCCAATTTTTTTTTTTTTTTTTATAAATATAAAAAAACTCTATTATTATATCTTTTTGTTTTTTAAGGTTGTGAAAAAGAAGTGACTAGTTGGTTTTTACCTCCTATAGCGAGTTTGCTTTTAGTCCAAAAAGGAAAACCAATGTTGCAACATGGCCTTCCCAGTCGTTGGGGACCAGTGGATTTTGTCCCAGGTCGTACTAAAGACCTCACTGGGTAGTAGTGGGAGGCTGAGACCCGTTCTCCTAATTAAGATATTTAAGTTATCCAGGTTACTCCTGAATTCGGGACTGAGACCTTGACTGTAATTTATTTCCGGTATTCTAATAAGGGCGTTTGGGAAAACTATTTGGGCCGCTTCGACGAAGCGAGAGAGTTGGCTGTCGAGAAGCGCCGAGTTGCTCTGATCTCTGTTGTTCAACCCAAAGGAGAGAATGACCTTTTGAGTTTGTGGAGATATCGTCGTCTTGTGCTTCAGGATGTGAGTGGCATGGGCCATCAGTGCCCCTGGGTAGCAGTCCACCTGGATTTTGTTGTTCTTCATTTTCGGAATTCTATCTAGGTTTGAATCTCCCAGGATGAGAATGGGTCTTCTAGGGTCCAGTGTGAAATTCTGATATTTCTGTCCGTAATGCTCATGTCTCTCGTATAAGGGGGCGGAGGTGTCTGGGGACCTTTCCCTCGGATCGTTTGGGGGTTGGGCCATTCTGGTTCTTTTTTCCATCCTCTGCATGGGGGATACACTTCTCCGTTTGGAGGGTTGGGTTTTGGGGAGCGAATCCTGAGGAACGGACCTAGGTAGCGTGGCAGGAGCAGCCCTAGTTTGTGTGGCAGGAGCAGCCCTCGAAAGCGTGGCAGGCCCGGCCTCCTCAAAATTCCCTCCTAGCGGCTCCCTCAGATCCTCATCAAACATACGTTCTAGGTCTCTGTCAGTCGTTGGGTGTAGAGTGGTTGAAGTTTCGGGATTCGGGGCCTGGAAAATTTGAATCCTCAAGTTGGGTTTGGTTTTGGGGATCAGGTTAGGATTGGAACTTGGGACCATGACCGTTGGGGTGTCGTTTGTGGCCACGCTTGGGTTACACTCTGCGGGGTCAGATGTTGGGTCAGCCAGTATGTTTGCTGTTGGGTTTGGGTTATGGGACAACAGAGACTCTATGTATTTTGTGATCTTTTCTGTGGTGTTGACTAGTCAAAGTCAAAGTCAGCTTTATTGTCAATTTCTTCACATGTTCCAGACATACAAAGAGATCGAAATTACGTTTCTCACTATCCCACGGTGAAGACAAGACATTTTACCAATTTAAGTCCACAGACAAACATAACATTCAAGTAAACAAAAAAGTAAGTAAATAAGTAAATAAGAGGGCACATATAATAATGAAAAAATAAGAGCAGCAAAATTTGGTTGAAATTGTGCATGGACAGTCAATAAAATACTAGTGCAAAGTCAGGCCAATAAAAGGCTTGGGTAGTTCTGTTTGACCTAAGTAATAAAGAAAGTGGCATAGTGGTGCAAGTTATGTAAGAGCAGCAGAAGTGTTGTGTTTTCAGGACAACAACACCAAGTTGTAAAGTGTACAAGTGTGCAAGTGGAGTAGTGCAGGCGGCCATTGTGGGTCCAATGTCCAGGATGTTATGTAGCTGAGGGTGGAGGGGGGAGAGGAGGGAGAGAGTTCAGCATCCTTACAGCTTGGTGTATGAAGCTGTTGGTGAGTCTGGTAGTGCGGGAGCGCAGGCTTCTGTACCTCTTCCCAGAGGGCAGTAGATCAAACAGATTGTGAGCGGGGTGACTTGAATCACTCACAATTTTGGTCGCCTTGCGGGTGAGGTGGGTGGTGTAAATGTCCTTCAGGGAGGGGAGTGAAGCACCAATGATCCTTCCAGCTGTGTTCACTATGCGCTGCAGGGCTTTCCTGTTGTATTCAGTGCAGCTTCCGCCCCACACAGCGATACAGCTGGAGAGGATGCTCTCAACGGTGCCTCGGTAGAATGTGGTCATGATGGCTGGTGGAGCACTTGCTCGCCTGAGTTTCCGCAGGAAGTACAGGCGGCGCTGAGCTCTCTTCACCAGTGATGCAGTGTTGGTGGTCCAGGAGAGGTCTTCACTGATGTGCACCCCCAGGAATTTGGTGCTGCTCGCTCTCTCCACCACAGCACCGTCGATGGTCAGTGGCAGGTGTTGGGTGTGACCTCTCCGGAAGTCAACAACAATCTCTTTGGTCTTGCTGACGTTCAGCAGGAGGTTGTTGTCCCTGCACCACGTGGTCAGATGGTCGACCTCCAACCTGTATTGAGTCTCGTCGCCCTTGGTGATGAGACCCACCAGAGTTGTGTCGTCAGCAAATTTCACTATGTGATTGTTGCTGTAGGTTGCAGTGCAGTCATGCGTCAGCAGGGTGAAGAGCAGCGGACTGAGCACGCAGCCTTGGGGGGCCCCTGTGCTCAGTGTGATGCTGCTTGAGGTATTGTTGCCAACACGTACTACTTGGGGCCTCTGACAGAGGAAGTCCAGTAGCCAGTTGCAGAGGTAGGTACTGAGTCCCAGTTTGTCCAGTTTGCAGATGAGTTGTTGTGGTATTATGGTGTTGAATGCAGAACTGAAGTCTATAAACAGCAATCTCACATATGAGTCTCTTTTTTCCAGGTGGGTGGAGGGCAGAGCAGATTGCATCCTCTGTAGACCGCTTGGCTCGGTATGCAAACTGGAAGGGGTCCAGGGTGGGGGGGAGAATGGCTTTGATATGTGACATGACAAGCCGCTCAAAGCACTTCATGATGATGGGTGTCAGTGCCACAGGGCGGTAGTCATTGAAGCAGGATGGAGCAGTTTTCTTCGGCACAGGTATGATGGTGGCAGCTTTGAAACATGATGGGACGATGGCTTGCTTCAGGGAAGTGTTAAAGATGTCTGTGAAGACATCCTTAAGCTCCCCTGCGCAGTCCTTCAGCGCACGACCTGGGATGTTGTCTGGACCTGTTGCCTTACGGGTGTTGATAGCAGCAAGTGTCCTCTTCACGCTGTCGGCAGAGAGGCACAGGGGCTGCTCATGTAGAGGGGGATGGGTCTTCTGTGGGCAGGTGCTGTTTTGTGCTTCAAAGCGAGCAAAGAAGCGGTTCAGGTTGTTGAGCAGAGGGATGTTGCTCTCACAGCTCTGTGGCGCGGGCTTGTAGTCCGTGAGGGCCTGAATGCCCTGCCATAGGCTTTGTGCGTTCCTGCTGTCTTTGAAGTGGGTGGTTATCTTGTGAGTGTATTCCTTTTTTGCTTCCTTGATGCCACGGGACAGGTTGGCTCTCGCTGTTTTCATGCCAGCTTCATCCCCAGCTCTGTAGGCTTTGTCTCTGGCCCTCAGCAGCCTGAGGACATCCCCTGTCAGCCATGGCTTCCAGTTAGCCCGAGTGATGATGTCTTTTGTGTGGGTCACATCATCGATGCACTTGGTGATGTAAGAGGTTACAGTGTCTGTATACTCCTCTATGTCTGTCCGGTTGTTGTAAGTGGCTGCCTGCTTAAACATTTCCCAGTCTGTTGTGTCAAAGCAGTCTTGAAGAGCATCGGAGGCTCCCTCAGGCCACACTTTTACCTGCTTACGAACCGGTTTGTTCGCTTTTACCCTTTGTCTGTATGCGGGCATTAGCATAACAGTGATATGGTCTGACTATTGTGAACAGTGATATGGTCTGACTATTGTGGTTTCTTTTATGTTTTTTAAGTTGTGTCTGTTCCATTTTATGGCAATTCTCCAGGCTTCACTCCAGTCATCTAATGGCAAGTCCGCAATCTCTTTTTCTGCTTTCTTCAAATTTTCCAGATAATGGTCCTCCATGATTTGCAGGCTATTGTGGAGCCAGTTCCTGGCATTTCCATATAGCATAAGGTCCGTTATTTCGTTGGGGTTGGCCGGTTTTATAGTTGTGTGTAAAACACCCATGAAACGACGGAGAGAGGGTGATTCTGGTGTCGTACCATCCGAAATGGTAACATTGGACAGGTGGTGATGCATTTTGAGATAAATGTGCATTGCTCTGACGAGCTTTTTGAAATGTTGGTTCTCCCCAGACATTTTGAGATTCTGTGGGGGCACAGAGGAGGAGAAGGAACTAAAATTAATGACGTATTCTACAGAAGCAGAGAGTTGGGCGATTTTTTTGAGAAGCCGTGTGGGAGGGCCACCAGACTGGGCAGGCCTCCCTTGATGCCGGGATTGGCATTCATACGGCCACCTCCCCAAACCTCCAGAGCCCCCACAGGGGATGGAGGGCCGGAGAGGTGTGGAAAGATACAAATTAACCTGGTAACAGATCCGGTGTGGAACAGGGTACAATGGTCCCCACCCACGACTGGGTTTACTCCACGTGAGGTTAATGGAGGGAACGGGGGAAATGTACGGGTCGGCGCTTGTTAAGCATTGTCATAGAAACTTTAGTTATTTCTGGTGTGGAAAGCTTTTATGGGTTTGGAATTTCTCATAATCCTATCTCTATAACCGCTGTTTAAGATGGCGTCCTATCCGATCAAACGGGTGAGGTTCTAGATTAATCAGGTCTAGTGTTGAGATTTAAGTTTTATTATTGGATTTTAGGTGTATGGTTAAAACAAGAGACTAAGAAAGTTATTATTTACACAGTTGTTCAAGTCAGGAGAGAAACACAAATGCTACAGAGAAAACCTCTTCGCGGCAGCCAAGGCGTCCACGGCCTTATGTGTTCTCAGACTAGATTCTGAGTAAAGATTGGGGGCGTAAAATTAAGATATCAAGTTAAGGTTAGCGAGGTGTTGAGTTTTAGGAGTCAGGCCGTGTAGGGGTTAAGCTCAGAATTAGATTTAGATACAGGTTTAAATTTTAGGTGTATGGTAAAACTAGAGACTAAGAAAGTTATTATTTACTCAGTTGTTCAAGTCAGGCGAGAAACACAAGTGCTACAGAGAAACCTCTTCGCGGCACCCAAGGTGTCCACGGCTTTATGTGCTCTCAGACCAGATTCTGAGTGAGGATTGGGGGCGGAGTAGAAATGGCTATTTTTGTATGTAAAAATTGTTTTGGGGTGTGCTGAAAGGGTTAAGTTAAGGATAAGACCATGTAATGGCATTAAGTTTTAGGTTTTAGAAGCGATGGTTGAGGATGTTACGAAAAGGGGTTGACTAATGACTAGGGTGGGGGGGAAATATTAAGTGGGGAAGAGTCACCACAGTGAGCTGTTATCACCACTGTGCCAAGATCGGCATCTAAGAATTCTAGACCTCCAACAACTCATTGCCCCAGGTGGGGAATGGAGCATCAGGAGGTTTGATGAAGGAATTTTTATTTTTTCATTTTTTCAACCTTGTGTCTTTGTAACAGGCTTGGTCCGATAGGCTCTGGCGGGTTAGGTGTGAGACAATGTACAACGATCCTCCCCAAACTTGGATTTACTCCAAGCGAGGTTGAAAGGAGGAGTCGAGGGAAATGCACGGGCCGGCGCTTGTTAAGCATTGTCACAAGACCTGTGGTTATTTCTGGTGTGGAAAGCTTTTATGGGCTTAGAATTCCTCTTAATCCTATCTATATATCAGATTTTTAAGGTGGCGACTTAACGGATCAAAATGGTGAGTTTCTAGAATAATTAGGTCTAGAGTTGGATTTTAAGTTTTATTATTGGATTAAAGTGTATGGTTAAAACAAGAGACTAAGACGGTTATTATTTAATAAGTTGTTCAAGTCAGGAGAGAAACACAAGTGCTACAGAGAAGAACTCTTCGCGGCACCCAAGGCGTTCACGGCTTTATGTGTTCTCAGACCAGATTCTGAGCAAAGATTGAAGACAGCGTAAAATTAAGGTACCCAGTTAAGGTTAGCGAGATGTTGAGTTTTAGAAGTCAGGCCGTGTATGGGTTAAACTCAGAATTAAGATTAGGTATAATGTTGCAGTGACAGGTTAAGGTTAGTAGTGTTAGGGTTAGGTTAGGGGAACATGATATTTGGTGGAGTGGGTGACTGTGAGTGCACTGGCCGATTGGATCCAACCACACCAACAAGGAGGGGAATAAGGGTATGAAAAAGGTCAACTGTCAAAATAAAATAATATAATAATATGTAAATAAAAAATATTTAATTAGAAAATATGTAAATTGGGGAAGAAAAATAAATAAATAATTACTTAATGAAGGGTTAGGATAAGGGGTTGGGTTTAGGCCAAGGGGCTGGTTAGGATAAGGGGTGGTGGGGGGCTGGAGTCGGCCTTGGGGGTTGAGGTTAGCCTGAGGGTGGGGGTAAGGGATAAGGGGTAACGGCAAGATCGGCACAAGTGCCGATCGTCTTACAACTCAGGACAGGAAGGTCCTAGAGACTTGAAAACAACTCCATTCCCTTCCCTTTTTGATGCCGGACCTTTTGAGACCACTCCCGACTTCCTGTAATGACCGGAAGTTGGTTAAAAACCGGAAATAAACATAAAAATCCTTATATCTCGAGAACGGAAGGTCGTAGAAAGAAGCGGAGAAGTTCCCCGGCTTCCTCGTGGCCGGTTTTGGGGAGATATAAATATTTGACCTATGACCTTTCGTTCCGGAGTTAACCCCGAATTAGATGGGCGTCTAATAACTCACCCTCATTGCTAATAGCCATAACTCAAGATAGGAAGGTAGTAGAGACATGCAAACAACTATACTATATAGTAAAGGGCCAGACCTTTCGATTGAGCCCACCCTCGACTTCCTGCGATGACCGGAAGTTTGTCAAAAACCGGAAATAAAACTTAAAATCCTTATATCTCGAGAACGGAAGGTCGTAGAAAGAAGCGGACAAGTTCCCCGGCTTCCTCGTGGTCGGTTATGGGGAGGCGGAAAAGAAAATATTTGACCTATGACCTTTCGTTCGGAAGTTATAGCCGTTTTTAGTTTCCCCATTGAAATGAATGGGGAAAATCAAAAATTCTTCTAAGTCCAAAGTGGGTTTTGAAAAAAGTTCCCCCAGAAAGTGCATAGGAGTACGTTTCAGGTGATTCTGAGTCGAATGGCATACCTTTGTAGTGAACTTTTTTTTTTCCCTAACAAATTTTTTTTACTGTTTGAGTGGATAGATCTTTGAAAATGACTTACTGTTGCACCCCTCCATTTCGCCACTAGGGGTAGGGTTCGAGAGTTATGAAAGAAAATGTGTTTGAATGGAAACCCAATGGAAATATGTTGGACGAATGGTTAGGGTTAGGATAGGGGGTAATAGCCACAAGTGCACCGGGGTGCAGTTGGTTTTTAGGGTTAGGGTTAGGGTTAGGGTTAGGGTTAGCCGCAAGGTGGTGATATTATGGAATTTTATGTCTAATTCCAGGAAATATTTGTCTCTTTTCAGGAAATTTTCCAACATTTTGACCGTATTTCCGAGGTTAGCGAATGTAAGTAGGTGCATCCCTTTACCTCCAATGAGGGCTTCTAAATCTCGCGCGCTAACTGTCGAAAAGTTGGAATTCCACATATTTAACTATTTTGCAACAAAATTGAATGGGAAAAATATGACAAAAACTTCTTCATTTGTGCTTCCCAAAAATGTAATTTGTTTTAAAAAAAAATGTGTTCTTATATTTTTTATTTAATCTAAAAATATTTAATGTAATACCATTAAATGGCCACAAGAGGTCACCTGAACTAAGTTTGATTTCCTGGAAGTTGATGATGTTTTTCTGGAAATATTAAGGTGGACTATAAAAGTCCAAGTTCTGGAATATCCCCTGGCTGCCTAAACGACTTTGGGTGCGCATTTCCCCACAGACATATTGTACAGAGTGCCTACCTGGATCTAAGTCGAAAAGGTGGAAGTTGGATGTCAATATTCCGGAATATCAACTACCCGACTGTCAGTGCTCATTTCCCCGCAGAGCTGCAGTGGAGGGTCCCTAAGTCAGAAAGGTGGAAGTTGGATGTCCATATTCCGGAATACCAACTACCCGACTGTCAGTACTCATTTCCCCGCAGACCAGCAGTGGAGGGTCCCTAAGTCAGAAAGGTGGAAGTTGGATGTCCATATTCCGGAATACCAACTACCCGACTTTGGGTGTGCATTTCTCCGCAGACATGTTGTAGAGAGTGCCTACCTGAACCTAAATCGAAAAGGTGGAAGTTGGATGTCCATATTCCGGAATACCAACTACCCGACTTTCAGTCCTCATTTCCCCGCATACATGTTGTAGAGAGTGCCTACCTGGATCTAAGTCGAAAAGGTGGAAGGTGGATGTCCATATTCCGGAATACCAACTACCCGACTGTCAGTACTCATTTCCCCGCAGACCAGCAGTGGAGGGTCCCTAAGTCAGAAAGGTGGAAGTTGGATGTCCATATTCCGGAATACCAACTACCCGACTTTGGGTGTGCATTTCTCCGCAGACATGTTGTAGAGAGTGCCTACCTGAACCTAAATCGAAAAGGTGGAAGTTGGATGTCCATATTCCGGAATACCAACTACCCGACTTTCAGTCCTCATTTCCCCGCATACATGTTGTAGAGAGTGCCTACCTGGATCTAAGTCGAAAAGGTGGAAGGTGGATGTCCATATTCCGGAATACCAACTACCCGACTGTCAGTACTCATTTCCCCGCAGACCAGCAGTGGAGGGTCCCTAAGTCAGAAAGGTGGAAGTTGGATGTCCATATTCCGGAATATCAACTACCCGACTTTGGGTGTGCATTTCCCCGCATACATGTTGTAGAGAGTGCCTACCTGGATCTAAGTCGAAAAGGTGGAAGGTGGATGTCCATATTCCGGAATACCAACTACCTGACTTTCAGTCCTCATTTCCCCGCATACATGTGGTAGAGAGTGCCTACCTGGATCTAAGTCGAAAAGGTGGAAGTTGGATGTCCATATTCCGGAATATCAACACCCCGACTTTGGGTGTGCATTTCCCCGCATACATGTTGTAGAGAGTGCCTACCTGAACCTAAGTCAAAAAGGTGGAAATTGGATGTCCATATTCCGGAATACCAACTACCCGACTGTCAGTACTCATTTCCCCGCAGACCAGCAGTGGAGGGTCCCTAAGTCGAAAAGGTGGAAGGTGGATGTCCATATTCCGGAATACCAACTACCCGACTTTGGGTGTGCATTTCTCCGCATACATGTTGTAGAGAGTGCCTACCTGAACCTAAGTCGAAAAGGTGGAAGTTGGATGTCCATATTCCGGAATATCAACTACCCGATTTTCAGTCCTCATTTCCCCGCATACATGTTGTAGAGAGTGCCTACCTGAACCTAAGTCGAAAAGGTGGAAGTTGGATGTCCATATTCCGGAATATCAACTACCCGATTTTCAGTCCTCATTTCCCCGCATACATGTTGTAGAGAGTGCCTACCTGAACCTAAGTCGAAAAGGTGGAAGTTGGATGTCCATATTCCGGAATATCAACTACCCGATTTTCAGTCCTCATTTCCCCGCATACATGTTGTAGAGAGTGCCTACCTGAACCTAAGTCGAAAAGGTGGAAGTTGGATGTCCATATTCCGGAATATCAACTACCCGACTGTCAGTGCTCATTTCCCCGCAGAGCTGCAGTGGAGGGTCCCTAAGTCAGAAAGGTGGAAGTTGGATGTCCATATTCCGGAATATCAACTACCCGACTTTGGGTGTGCATTTCCCCGCATACATGTTGTAGAGAGTGCCTACCTGGATCTAAGTCGAAAAGGTGGAAGGTGGATGTCCATATTCCGGAATACCAACTACCTGACTTTCAGTCCTCATTTCCCCGCATACATGTGGTAGAGAGTGCCTACCTGGATCTAAGTCGAAAAGGTGGAAGTTGGATGTCCATATTCCGGAATACCAACACCCCGACTTTGGGTGTGCATTTCCCCGCAGACATGTTGTAGAGAGTGCCTACCTGGAGCTAAGTCAAAAAGTTGGAAGGTGGATGTCCATATTCTGGAATATCAACTACCCAACTTTGAGTTCACATTTCCCCGCAGACATGCAGTGGAGACAGCCTGCCTGGATCTAAGTGAAAAAGTTGGAAATTGATGTTATTTTCTGGGAATATGTATGTCAATTCCTGGAAATTGATGTTGTTTTGTGGGAATGTGTAGGTCAATTCCTGGAAATTGATGTTGTTTTGTGGGAATGTGTAGGTTAACCATAGGCGGTGGATCTCATGGCTGCATGACTCAAGCATGAAGCCTTGTAAGATGTGCTTTAGTCGGGTACAATATGTTCAGTGGAGGGGTGCTTAAGAGTGAGAACCATGGTCAATTCCTGGAAATTGATGTTGTTTTGTGGGAATGTGTAGGTCAATTCCTGGAAATTGATGTTGTTTTGTGGGAATGTGTAGGTTAACCATAGGCGGTGGATCTCATGGCTGCATGACTCAAGCATGAAGCCTTGTAAGATGTGCTTTAGTCGGGTGCAATATGTTCAGTGGAGGGGTGCTTAAGAGTGAGAACCATGGTCAATTCCTGGAAATTGATGTTGTTTTGTGGGAATGTGTAGGTCAATTCCTGGAAATTGATGTTGTTTTGTGGGAATGTCCCAACAATGACCCGACTTTGGGTGCTCATTGCCCGCAGACATGTGATAGAGAGAGTGCCTGTCTGGAAACTAAGTCAACAAGTTGGAATATGGAAGTGCACATCCAGAATATCAACTCCCCCACTTTGAGTGCTCATTCCCCGCAGACAGGAGGTAGAGAGTGCCTGTCTGGAACTAAGTCAGAAAGATGGAATGTGGAAGTGCACATTCCTGGATGTCAACTCCCCGACTTTAGGTCCTCGATTTCCTGCAGACATGTGGTAGAGAGAGTGCCTACCTGGATCCAAGTTCTGGTATATCACCTACCCGACTTTGAGTGCTCGATTCCCCGCAGACATGCAGTGGAGAAAGTGCCTGTCTGGAACTAAGTGAGAAAGATGGAATGTGGAAGTGCACATTCCTGGATGTCAACTCCCCGACTTTAGGTGTTCGATTCCCCGCAGACATGCAGTGGAGAAAGTGCCTGTCTGGAACTAAGTCAGAAAGATGGAATGTGGAAGTGCACATTCCTGGATGTCAACTCCCCGACTTTAGGTGCTCGATTTCCCGCTCACATGTGGTAGAGAGAGTGCCTACCTTGATCCAAGTTCTGGTATATCACCTACCCGACTTTGAGTGCTCGATTCCCCGCAGACATGCAGTGGAGAAAGTGCCTGTCTGGAACTAAGTGAGAAAGATGGAATGTGGAAGTGCACATTCCTGGATGTCAACTCCCCGACTTTAGGTGTTCGATTCCCCGCAGACATGTGGTAGAGAGAGTGCCTGTCTGGAACTAAGTCAGAAAGATGGAATTTAGAAGTGCTCATTCTGGAATGTCAACTCCCCGACATTAGGTGCTCGATTTCCTGCAGACATGTGGTAGAGAGAGTGCCTACCTTGATCCAAGTTCTGGTATATCACCTACCCGACTTTGAGTGCTCGATTTCCCGCAGACATGTGGTAGAGAGAGTGCCTGTCTGGAACTAAGTCAACAAGTTGGAATATGGAAGTGCATATCCAGAATATCAACTCCCCGACTTTATGTGCTCATTCCCCGCAGACAGGAGGTAGAGAGAATGCCTGTCTGGAACTAAGTCAACAAGTTGGAATATGGAAGTGCATATCCAGAATATCAACTCCCCGACTTTAGGTCCTCGATTTCCTGCAGACATGTGGTAGAGAGAGTGCCTACCTGGATCCAAGTTCTGGTATATCACCTACCCGACTTTGAGTGCTTGATTCCCCGCAGACATGCAGTGGAGAAAGTGCCTGTCTGGAACTAAGTCAGAAAGATGGAATGTGGAAGTGCACATTCCTGGATGTCAACTCCCCGACTTTAGGTGCTCGATTTCCCGCTCACATGTGGTAGAGAGAGTGCCTACCTTGATCCAAGTTCTGGTATATCACCTACCCGACTTTGAGTGCTCGATTCCCCGCAGACATGCAGTGGAGAAAGTGCCTGTCTGGAACTAAGTGAGAAAGATGGAATGTGGAAGTGCACATTCCTGGATGTCAACTCCCCGACTTTAGGTGTTCGATTCCCCGCAGACATGTGGTAGAGAGAGTGCCTGTCTGGAACTAAGTCAGAAAGATGGAATTTAGAAGTGCTCATTCTGGAATGTCAACTCCCCGACATTAGGTGCTCGATTTCCTGCAGACATGTGGTAGAGAGAGTGCCTACCTTGATCCAAGTTCTGGTATATCACCTACCCGACTTTGAGTGCTCGATTTCCCGCAGACATGTGGTAGAGAGAGTGCCTGTCTGGAACTAAGTCAACAATTTGGAATATGGAAGTGCATATCCAGAATATCAACTCCCCGACTTTATGTGCTCATTCCCCGCAGACAGGAGGTAGAGAGAATGCCTGTCTGGAACTAAGTCAACAAGTTGGAATATGGAAGTGCATATCCAGAATATCAACTCCCCGACTTTAGGTCCTCGATTTCCTGCAGACATGTGGTAGAGAGAGTGCCTACCTGGATCCAAGTTCTGGTATATCACCTACCCGACTTTGAGTGCTCGATTCCCCGCAGACATGCAGTGGAGAAAGTGCCTGTCTGGAACTAAGTGAGAAAGATGGAATGTGGAAGTGCACATTCCTGGATGTCAACTCCCCGACTTTAGGTGCTCGATTTCCCGCTCACATGTGGTAGAGAGAGTGCCTACCTTGATCCAAGTTCTGGTATATCACCTACCCGACTTTGAGTGCTCGATTCCCCGCAGACATGCAGTGGAGAAAGTGCCTGTCTGGAACTAAGTGAGAAAGATGGAATGTGGAAGTGCACATTCCTGGATGTCAACTCCCCGACTTTAGGTGTTCGATTCCCCGCAGACATGTGGTAGAGAGAGTGCCTGTCTGGAACTAAGTCAACAAGTTGGAATATGGAAGTGCATATCCAGAATATCAACTCCCCGACTTTATGTGCTCATTCCCCGCAGACAGGAGGTAGAGAGAATGCCTGTCTGGAAGTAAGTCAACAAGTTGGAATATGGAAGTGCATATCCAGAATATCAACTCCCCGACTATGAGTGCTCATTTCCCGCAGACAGGAGGTAGAGATTGCCTGTCTGGAAACTAAGTCAACAAGTTGGAATATGGAAGTGCACATTCCTGGATGTCAACTCCCCGACTTTAGGTGCTCAATTTCCCGCAGACAGGAGGTAGAGAGAATGCCTGTCTGGAACTAAGTCAACAAGTTGGAATATGGAAGTGCATATCCAGAATATCAACTCCCCGACTTTAGGTCCTCGATTTCCTGCAGACATGTGGTAGAGAGAGTGCCTACCTGGATCCAAGTTCTGGTATATCACCTACCCGACTTTGAGTGCTCGATTCCCCGCAGACATGCAGTGGAGAAAGTGCCTGTCTGGAACTAAGTGAGAAAGATGGAATGTGGAAGTGCACATTCCTGGATGTCAACTCCCCGACTTTAGGTGTTCGATTCCCCGCAGACATGTGGTAGAGAGAGTGCCTGTCTGGAACTAAGTCAACAAGTTGGAATATGGAAGTGCATATCCAGAATATCAACTCCCCGACTTTATGTGCTCATTCCCCGCAGACAGGAGGTAGAGAGAATGCCTGTCTGGAAGTAAGTCAACAAGTTGGAATATGGAAGTGCATATCCAGAATATCAACTCCCCGACTATGAGTGCTCATTTCCCGCAGACAGGAGGTAGAGATTGCCTGTCTGGAAACTAAGTCAACAAGTTGGAATATGGAAGTGCACATTCCTGGATGTCAACTCCCCGACTTTAGGTGCTCAATTTCCCGCAGACAGGAGGTAGAGAGAATGCCTGTCTGGAACTAAGTCAACAAGTTGGAATATGGAAGTGCATATCCAGAATATCAACTCCCCGACTTTAGGTCCTCGATTTCCTGCAGACATGTGGTAGAGAGAGTGCCTACCTGGATCCAAGTTCTGGTATATCACCTACCCGACTTTGAGTGCTCGATTCCCCGCAGACATGCAGTGGAGAAAGTGCCTGTCTGGAACTAAGTGAGAAAGATGGAATGTGGAAGTGCACATTCCTGGATGTCAACTCCCCGACTTTAGGTGTTCGATTCCCCGCAGACATGTGGTAGAGAGAGTGCCTGTCTGGAACTAAGTCAACAAGTTGGAATATGGAAGTGCATATCCAGAATATCAACTCCCCGACTTTATGTGCTCATTCCCCGCAGACAGGAGGTAGAGAGAATGCCTGTCTGGAAGTAAGTCAACAAGTTGGAATATGGAAGTGCATATCCAGAATATCAACTCCCCGACTATGAGTGCTCATTTCCCGCAGACAGGAGGTAGAGATTGCCTGTCTGGAAACTAAGTCAACAAGTTGGAATATGGAAGTGCACATTCCTGGATGTCAACTCCCCGACTTTAGGTGCTCAATTTCCCGCAGACAGGAGGTAGAGAGAATGCCTGTCTGGAACTAAGTCAACAAGTTGGAATATGGAAGTGCATATCCAGAATATCAACTCCCCGACTTTAGGTCCTCGATTTCCTGCAGACATGTGGTAGAGAGAGTGCCTACCTGGATCCAAGTTCTGGTATATCACCTACCCGACTTTGAGTGCTCGATTCCCCGCAGACATGCAGTGGAGAAAGTGCCTGTCTGGAACTAAGTGAGAAAGATGGAATGTGGAAGTGCACATTCCTGGATGTCAACTCCCCGACTTTAGGTGTTCGATTCCCCGCAGACATGTGGTAGAGAGAGTGCCTGTCTGGAACTAAGTCAACAAGTTGGAATATGGAAGTGCATATCCAGAATATCAACTCCCCGACTTTATGTGCTCATTCCCCGCAGACAGGAGGTAGAGAGAATGCCTGTCTGGAAGTAAGTCAACAAGTTGGAATATGGAAGTGCATATCCAGAATATCAACTCCCCGACTATGAGTGCTCATTTCCCGCAGACAGGAGGTAGAGATTGCCTGTCTGGAAACTAAGTCAACAAGTTGGAATATGGAAGTGCATATCCAGAATATCAACTCCCCGACTTTATGTGCTCATTCCCCGCAGACAGGAGGTAGAGAGAATGCCTGTCTGGAACTAAGTCAACAAGTTGGAATATGGAAGTGCATATCCAGAATATCAACTCCCCGACTTTAGGTCCTCGATTTCCTGCAGACATGTGGTAGAGAGAGTGCCTACCTGGATCCAAGTTCTGGTATATCACCTACCCGACTTTGAGTGCTTGATTCCCCGCAGACATGCAGTGGAGAAAGTGCCTGTCTGGAACTAAGTCAGAAAGATGGAATGTGGAAGTGCACATTCCTGGATGTCAACTCCCCGACTTTAGGTGCTCGATTTCCCGCTCACATGTGGTAGAGAGAGTGCCTACCTTGATCCAAGTTCTGGTATATCACCTACCCGACTTTGAGTGCTCGATTCCCCGCAGACATGCAGTGGAGAAAGTGCCTGTCTGGAACTAAGTGAGAAAGATGGAATGTGGAAGTGCACATTCCTGGATGTCAACTCCCCGACTTTAGGTGTTCGATTCCCCGCAGACATGTGGTAGAGAGAGTGCCTGTCTGGAACTAAGTCAGAAAGATGGAATTTAGAAGTGCTCATTCTGGAATGTCAACTCCCCGACATTAGGTGCTCGATTTCCTGCAGACATGTGGTAGAGAGAGTGCCTACCTTGATCCAAGTTCTGGTATATCACCTACCCGACTTTGAGTGCTCGATTTCCCGCAGACATGTGGTAGAGAGAGTGCCTGTCTGGAACTAAGTCAACAATTTGGAATATGGAAGTGCATATCCAGAATATCAACTCCCCGACTTTATGTGCTCATTCTCCGCAGACAGGAGGTAGAGAGAATGCCTGTCTGGAACTAAGTCAACAAGTTGGAATATGGAAGTGCATATCCAGAATATCAACTCCCCGACTTTAGGTCCTCGATTTCCTGCAGACATGTGGTAGAGAGAGTGCCTACCTGGATCCAAGTTCTGGTATATCACCTACCCGACTTTGAGTGCTCGATTCCCCGCAGACATGCAGTGGAGAAAGTGCCTGTCTGGAACTAAGTGAGAAAGATGGAATGTGGAAGTGCACATTCCTGGATGTCAACTCCCCGACTTTAGGTGCTCGATTTCCCGCTCACATGTGGTAGAGAGAGTGCCTACCTTGATCCAAGTTCTGGTATATCACCTACCCGACTTTGAGTGCTCGATTCCCCGCAGACATGCAGTGGAGAAAGTGCCTGTCTGGAACTAAGTGAGAAAGATGGAATGTGGAAGTGCACATTCCTGGATGTCAACTCCCCGACTTTAGGTGTTCGATTCCCCGCAGACATGTGGTAGAGAGAGTGCCTGTCTGGAACTAAGTCAACAAGTTGGAATATGGAAGTGCATATCCAGAATATCAACTCCCCGACTTTATGTGCTCATTCCCCGCAGACAGGAGGTAGAGAGAATGCCTGTCTGGAAGTAAGTCAACAAGTTGGAATATGGAAGTGCATATCCAGAATATCAACTCCCCGACTATGAGTGCTCATTTCCCGCAGACAGGAGGTAGAGATTGCCTGTCTGGAAACTAAGTCAACAAGTTGGAATATGGAAGTGCACATTCCTGGATGTCAACTCCCCGACTTTAGGTGCTCAATTTCCCGCAGACAGGAGGTAGAGAGAATGCCTGTCTGGAACTAAGTCAACAAGTTGGAATATGGAAGTGCATATCCAGAATATCAACTCCCCGACTTTAGGTCCTCGATTTCCTGCAGACATGTGGTAGAGAGAGTGCCTACCTGGATCCAAGTTCTGGTATATCACCTACCCGACTTTGAGTGCTCGATTCCCCGCAGACATGCAGTGGAGAAAGTGCCTGTCTGGAACTAAGTGAGAAAGATGGAATGTGGAAGTGCACATTCCTGGATGTCAACTCCCCGACTTTAGGTGTTCGATTCCCCGCAGACATGTGGTAGAGAGAGTGCCTGTCTGGAACTAAGTCAACAAGTTGGAATATGGAAGTGCATATCCAGAATATCAACTCCCCGACTTTATGTGCTCATTCCCCGCAGACAGGAGGTAGAGAGAATGCCTGTCTGGAAGTAAGTCAACAAGTTGGAATATGGAAGTGCATATCCAGAATATCAACTCCCCGACTATGAGTGCTCATTTCCCGCAGACAGGAGGTAGAGATTGCCTGTCTGGAAACTAAGTCAACAAGTTGGAATATGGAAGTGCATATCCAGAATATCAACTCCCCGACTTTATGTGCTCATTCCCCGCAGACAGGAGGTAGAGAGAATGCCTGTCTGGAACTAAGTCAACAAGTTGGAATATGGAAGTGCATATCCAGAATATCAACTCCCCGACTTTAGGTCCTCGATTTCCTGCAGACATGTGGTAGAGAGAGTGCCTACCTGGATCCAAGTTCTGGTATATCACCTACCCGACTTTGAGTGCTTGATTCCCCGCAGACATGCAGTGGAGAAAGTGCCTGTCTGGAACTAAGTCAGAAAGATGGAATGTGGAAGTGCACATTCCTGGATGTCAACTCCCCGACTTTAGGTGCTCGATTTCCCGCTCACATGTGGTAGAGAGAGTGCCTACCTTGATCCAAGTTCTGGTATATCACCTACCCGACTTTGAGTGCTCGATTCCCCGCAGACATGCAGTGGAGAAAGTGCCTGTCTGGAACTAAGTGAGAAAGATGGAATGTGGAAGTGCACATTCCTGGATGTCAACTCCCCGACTTTAGGTGTTCGATTCCCCGCAGACATGTGGTAGAGAGAGTGCCTGTCTGGAACTAAGTCAGAAAGATGGAATTTAGAAGTGCTCATTCTGGAATGTCAACTCCCCGACATTAGGTGCTCGATTTCCTGCAGACATGTGGTAGAGAGAGTGCCTACCTTGATCCAAGTTCTGGTATATCACCTACCCGACTTTGAGTGCTCGATTTCCCGCAGACATGTGGTAGAGAGAGTGCCTGTCTGGAACTAAGTCAACAATTTGGAATATGGAAGTGCATATCCAGAATATCAACTCCCCGACTTTATGTGCTCATTCTCCGCAGACAGGAGGTAGAGAGAATGCCTGTCTGGAACTAAGTCAACAAGTTGGAATATGGAAGTGCATATCCAGAATATCAACTCCCCGACTTTAGGTCCTCGATTTCCTGCAGACATGTGGTAGAGAGAGTGCCTACCTGGATCCAAGTTCTGGTATATCACCTACCCGACTTTGAGTGCTCGATTCCCCGCAGACATGCAGTGGAGAAAGTGCCTGTCTGGAACTAAGTGAGAAAGATGGAATGTGGAAGTGCACATTCCTGGATGTCAACTCCCCGACTTTAGGTGCTCGATTTCCCGCTCACATGTGGTAGAGAGAGTGCCTACCTTGATCCAAGTTCTGGTATATCACCTACCCGACTTTGAGTGCTCGATTCCCCGCAGACATGCAGTGGAGAAAGTGCCTGTCTGGAACTAAGTGAGAAAGATGGAATGTGGAAGTGCACATTCCTGGATGTCAACTCCCCGACTTTAGGTGTTCGATTCCCCGCAGACATGTGGTAGAGAGAGTGCCTGTCTGGAACTAAGTCAACAAGTTGGAATATGGAAGTGCATATCCAGAATATCAACTCCCCGACTTTATGTGCTCATTCCCCGCAGACAGGAGGTAGAGAGAATGCCTGTCTGGAAGTAAGTCAACAAGTTGGAATATGGAAGTGCATATCCAGAATATCAACTCCCCGACTATGAGTGCTCATTTCCCGCAGACAGGAGGTAGAGATTGCCTGTCTGGAAACTAAGTCAACAAGTTGGAATATGGAAGTGCACATTCCTGGATGTCAACTCCCCGACTTTAGGTGCTCAATTTCCCGCAGACAGGAGGTAGAGAGAATGCCTGTCTGGAACTAAGTCAACAAGTTGGAATATGGAAGTGCATATCCAGAATATCAACTCCCCGACTTTAGGTCCTCGATTTCCTGCAGACATGTGGTAGAGAGAGTGCCTACCTGGATCCAAGTTCTGGTATATCACCTACCCGACTTTGAGTGCTCGATTCCCCGCAGACATGCAGTGGAGAAAGTGCCTGTCTGGAACTAAGTGAGAAAGATGGAATGTGGAAGTGCACATTCCTGGATGTCAACTCCCCGACTTTAGGTGTTCGATTCCCCGCAGACATGTGGTAGAGAGAGTGCCTGTCTGGAACTAAGTCAACAAGTTGGAATATGGAAGTGCATATCCAGAATATCAACTCCCCGACTTTATGTGCTCATTCCCCGCAGACAGGAGGTAGAGAGAATGCCTGTCTGGAAGTAAGTCAACAAGTTGGAATATGGAAGTGCATATCCAGAATATCAACTCCCCGACTATGAGTGCTCATTTCCCGCAGACAGGAGGTAGAGATTGCCTGTCTGGAAACTAAGTCAACAAGTTGGAATATGGAAGTGCATATCCAGAATATCAACTCCCCGACTTTATGTGCTCATTCCCCGCAGACAGGAGGTAGAGAGAATGCCTGTCTGGAACTAAGTCAACAAGTTGGAATATGGAAGTGCATATCCAGAATATCAACTCCCCGACTTTAGGTCCTCGATTTCCTGCAGACATGTGGTAGAGAGAGTGCCTACCTGGATCCAAGTTCTGGTATATCACCTACCCGACTTTGAGTGCTTGATTCCCCGCAGACATGCAGTGGAGAAAGTGCCTGTCTGGAACTAAGTCAGAAAGATGGAATGTGGAAGTGCACATTCCTGGATGTCAACTCCCCGACTTTAGGTGTTCGATTCCCCGCAGACATGTGGTAGAGAGAGTGCCTGTCTGGAACTAAGTCAACAAGTTGGAATATGGAAGTGCACATCCAGGATATCAACTCCCCAACTTTAGGTGCTCATTTCCCCGCAGACATTCAGTGGAGGGTCCCTTGCAATATTTCCAACAAAGAGACATCACCTTCCAGGAATTAGCCTTAATGATCAATCTTAAGCACCCCTCCCATGAGCTTACCTTACCCGACTGATGCATGCCTTCCAAGGCTATATAACTGTAGCATGCAGCCATGGGGCTCCATGCCTATTGTCTACCTAGGGCTAATTCCAGTAATTACTCCACTCGCTCAAAACCTAAGTCCTGACTTATTTGATTATATACGCGGGGCAAGTGGCAAGCTCCAGAAACGGAGGCCCAGGGAGGCCAGCAAATGTGTCCGACGGCTTCGGACACTTCTGGGGAGCTCCCCTTGGCCTGGAGGTACTGTTATTGACCCCCCCGCGCCGGGTATCGGCACGAAATCGAGGAGAGAGTAAAAAAGTTGGAAAAAAGTTGCAAAAGTGGAAAGTTGAACTTACATACAATGCATCCAATATGTTTTCCCCGAACTTTGGCACTCTTTTTGGGTTTTTTGGAGTATCAGACACATGCCCAAAGTGAATGGAAGTCCTCATACTTACAGGCTACCCCGGACTGAGCGAATTAGTACCCAATCACAGTGCATTGAGCTGGGGCACATGTGTGGGTCAATGGGGTGTCATGGAGGTCCAAAACCAAAATTTCAGAGAATGTTCCCAGGGACTCTCTGACACTTCCTACAGGTCTGGCTGACCTCCACGCCCCCCAGAAAGGGCCACACGGGGCCGAATGTG
>NC_055979.1:30691275-30723507 GCF_018492685.1 Alosa sapidissima
GAAGGTGGATGTCCATATTCCGGAATACCAACACCCCGACTTTGGGTGTGCATTTCCCCTCATACATGTTGTAGAGAGTGCCTACCTGAACCTAAGTCAAAAAGGTGGAAATTGGATGTCCATATTCCGGAATACCAACACCCCGACTTTGGGTGTGCATTTCCCCGCAGACATGTTGTAGAGAGTGCCTACCTGGAGCTAAGTCAAAAAGTTGGAAGGTGGATGTCCATATTCTGGAATATCAACTACCCAACTTTGAGTTCACATTTCCCCGCAGACATGCAGTGGAGACAGCCTGCCTGGATCTAAGTGAAAAAGTTGGAAATTGATGTTATTTTCTGGGAATATGTATGTCAATTCCTGGAAATTGATGTTGTTTTGTTGGAATGTCCCAGTGTAGCAGGGAAAGTGAAATTTCAGGTTTGCAAACATTAAGTAATGTTCTACTGCCATCTAGTGTCATAAAATGAAACAACAATATAACTTTTTTGAAAACGTCTTTATTCTGTTTAAAAATGCAAATATAACAACATAAAACAACTTTCTTAATGATCTTGAAGGGATGAAATGTCAATTTAAGTCATTTCCTGCCTTGTTATATTTTTTAATTGTGTAATAATAGCCATATTAATGAAATCCATGAAGGTGACACTAAAATGTGGAAGGAGTTCCACATAAGCAACAACACCGATTCTAACTCCGAGCTATGCGCGGATAATTAGGGTTAGGGATAGGGGGTAATAGCCAAAAGTGCACCGGGGTGCAGTTGGTTTTTAGGGTTAGGGTTAGGGAATAGGGGTAAAAACCACCGATCAGTCATCGACTGATCTCTGCTGATGTCCTTATCTCATCATATCTCCGGATAGGAAGGTCATAGAGACTTCAGACCAAGTGCCCTGGATTTCTAAGGGCCAGACCTTTCGATAGAGACCACCCTCGACTTCCTCCGATAACAGGAAGTTGGTTAAAAACCGGAAATAAAACTTAAAATCCTTATATCTCGAGAACGGAAGGTCGTAGAGACATGGTGACAAGTTCCCCGGCTTCCTCGTGGCCGGTTTTGGGGAGGCGGAAAAGAAAATATTTGACCTATGACCTTTCGTTCGGAAGTTATAGCCGTTTTTAGTTTCCCCATTGAAATGAATGGGAAAAATCAAAAATTCTTCTAAGTCCAAAGTGGGTTTTGAAAAAAGTTCCCCCAGAAAGTGTATAGGAGTACGTTTCAGATGATTCTGAGTCGAATGGCATACCTTTGTAGTGAACTTTTTTTTTTTCCTAACAATTTTTTTTTACTGTTTGAGTGGATAGATCTTTGAAAATGACTTACTGTTGCACCCCTCCATTTCGCCACTAGGGGTAGGGTTCGAGAGTTATGAAAGAAAATGTGTTTGAATGGAAACCCAATGGAAATATGTTGGACGAATGGTTAGGGTTAGGGTTAGGACAAGCGTATGATAGGGGGTAATAGCCACAAGTGCACCGGGGTGCAGTTAGGGTTAGGGTTAGGGTTAGGGTTAGGGTTAGGGTTAGGGTATAGGGCAAAAAACGAACTTTCTCCAAGCTTGGAGAAGACTAGGGGCTTGAATAACTCAGGATAGGAAGATGATAGAGACTTGACACTCATATATGTTATAGATCTCATCGAGATCTTTCATATGAGACCACTCTCGACTTCCTCCGATAACCGGAAGTCTGTGTAAAACCGGAAATAAACATTAAAATCCTTATATCTCGAGAACGGAAGGTCGTAGAGACATGGGGACAAGTTCCCCGGCTTCCTCGTGGCCGGTTTTGGGGAGGCGGAAAAGAAAATATTTGACCTATGACCTTTCGTTCGGAAGTTATAGCCGTTTTTAGTTTCCCCATTGAAATGAATGGGAAAAATCAAAAATTCTTCTAAGTCCAAAGTGGGTTTTGAAAAAAGTTCCCCCAGAAAGTGTATAGGAGTACGTTTCAGATGATTCTGAGTCGAATGGCATACCTTTGTAGTGAACGTTTTTTTTTCCTAACAAATTTTTTTTACTGTTTGAGTGGATAGATCTTTGAAAATGACTTACTGTTGCACCCCTCCATTTCGCCACTAGGGGTAGGGTTCGAGAGTTATGAAAGAAAATGTGTTTGAATGGAAACCCAATGGAAATATGTTGGACGAATGGTTAGGGTTAGGGTTAGGGTTAGGGTTAGGGTTAGGGTTAGGGTTTCCTAGGGTTAGGTTTGAAAAAATGTTCTCACGAACTCATGGGTCCCAGACCGAAGTCCAGGACTCCATGTTGTGCACTGTCCATCGCCCCTCTTCATCAGGGTCCCCCCACACACACACACAATGCCAAAATAAGGCCTTAGATTTTTAAGCAGGTTTGCTATCGGTTAGGGTTAGGATTTAGTTTAGATGAGGGTATAGGCTAGTCAAAATAGACTTTAGCGCCAATGTCATGCCATGAATATGGCTATGACGGTAAAAACATTCCCCGATTAGGGTTAGGGTTAGGCAAAGTAGCCTTAAGTTTAGGCAGAATAGCCTTAGTATTTTTCCATGCCGTAACTACGGCTATGGGAGTTCAAAAAATTAGGGTTAGCAATTTCATGCGCCCTGGGTTGCAACGTTTCGACAATTTTTTTTGTCTTCATCAGGCACAGGGGCATGTTGCTCCTTCAGTGGTCAGGGACAGAATGAGGGCTTAGTGAGCAGCTCCTCCTATTTATAGACTTAGGGATAGCATAGTTTAGCTTTATTTGCTGTGGTTAGCTTTTGGTTTTTTTAGACTTAGAGTTAGCATAGTTTAGCTTAGTTTCCTCTGGTTAGCTTTTGTTTTTTTCTGTCCAATTCGACTTTCCTGGATAAGGAGTAAATATCTGGTAGGATAGTTTTTATGTTTTAGCTTGTGTTAGCTTAAAACAAGGAAAAGTGCCTGTCCTTTAGATATGGCACCTAGCCCTAGTCTAGTTTCTAGACCTTAGCAAATATCCAAATGGTCCGAATAGAGGCGAGGCGGGAGGTTTGTCCCATGTTTATCGTCCGCGACGACCTTTCCTCTTTTTCTAGAACTTGTGTTAGTTCTTAATTTAAGCTTTTTAGGTTCCACTACCAGATAGATACTTTTCCCGTAGTTTAGTTTTAGGTGTCAGTTACCAGGTAAGTATGTTTTTGGTCTTTTGTTATTTTTCTCTGTAGTCCCACTTTAACCATTTTCTTTTTCCTCTTTTGTCCTTTCTCCCTTAGGTGTAGGGAAGACACCTGAATCAGAGAGTGAGGCACTGGCTGATTAGGTTTGAAAAAATGTTCTCACGAACTCATGGGTCCCAGACCGAAGTCCAGGACTCCATGTTGTGCACTGTCCATCGCCCCTCTTCATCAGGGTCCCCCCACACACACACACAATGCCAAAATAAGGCCTTAGATTTTTAAGCAGGTTTGCTATCGGTTAGGGTTAGGATTTAGTTTAGATGAGGGTATAGGCTAGTCAAAATAGACTTTAGCGCCAATGTCATGCCATGAATATGGCTATGACGGTAAAAACATTCCCCGATTAGGGTTAGGGTTAGGCAAAGTAGCCTTAAGTTTAGGCAGAATAGCCTTAGTATTTTTCCATGCCGTAACTACGGCTATGGGAGTTCAAAAAATTAGGGTTAGCAATTTCATGCGCCCTGGGTTGCAACGTTTCGACAATTTTTTTTGTCTTCATCAGGCACAGGGGCATGTTGCTCCTTCAGTGGTCAGGGACAGAATGAGGGCTTAGTGAGCAGCTCCTCCTATTTATAGACTTAGGGATAGCATAGTTTAGCTTTATTTGCTGTGGTTAGCTTTTGGTTTTTTTAGACTTAGAGTTAGCATAGTTTAGCTTAGTTTCCTCTGGTTAGCTTTTGTTTTTTTCTGTCCAATTCGACTTTCCTGGATAAGGAGTAAATATCTGGTAGGATAGTTTTTATGTTTTAGCTTGTGTTAGCTTAAAACAAGGAAAAGTGCCTGTCCTTTAGATATGGCACCTAGCCCTAGTCTAGTTTCTAGACCTTAGCAAATATCCAAATGGTCCGAATAGAGGCGAGGCGGGAGGTTTGTCCCATGTTTATCGTCCGCGACGACCTTTCCTCTTTTTCTAGAACTTGTGTTAGTTCTTAATTTAAGCTTTTTAGGTTCCACTACCAGATAGATACTTTTCCCGTAGTTTAGGGTTAGGGTTAGGGTTAGGGTTAGGGTTAGGGTTAGGGTTAGGATAGGGGGTAATAGCCACAAGTGCACCGGGGTGCAGTTAGGGTTAGGGTTAGGGTTAGGGTTAGGGTTAGGGTATAGGGCAAAAAACGAACTTTCTCCAAGCTTGGAGAAGACTAGGGGCTTGAATAACTCAGGATAGGAAGATGATAGAGACTTGACACTCATATATGTTATAGATCTCATCGAGATCTTTCATATGAGACCACTCTCGACTTCCTCCGATAACCGGAAGTCTGTGTAAAACCGGAAATAAACATTAAAATCCTTATATCTCGAGAACGGAAGGTCGTAGAGACATGGGGACAAGTTCCCCGGCTTCCTCGTGGCCGGTTTTGGGGAGGCGGAAAAGAAAATATTTGACCTATGACCTTTCGTTCGGAAGTTATAGCCGTTTTTAGTTTCCCCATTGAAATGAATGGGAAAAATCAAAAATTCTTCTAAGTCCAAAGTGGGTTTTGAAAAAAGTTCCCCCAGAAAGTGTATAGGAGTACGTTTCAGATGATTCTGAGTCGAATGGCATACCTTTGTAGTGAACGTTTTTTTTTCCTAACAAATTTTTTTTACTGTTTGAGTGGATAGATCTTTGAAAATGACTTACTGTTGCACCCCTCCATTTCGCCACTAGGGGTAGGGTTCGAGAGTTATGAAAGAAAATGTGTTTGAATGGAAACCCAATGGAAATATGTTGGACGAATGGTTAGGGTTAGGGTTAGGGTTAGGGTTAGGGTTAGGGTTAGGGTTTCCTAGGGTTAGGTTTGAAAAAATGTTCTCACGAACTCATGGGTCCCAGACCGAAGTCCAGGACTCCATGTTGTGCACTGTCCATCGCCCCTCTTCATCAGGGTCCCCCCACACACACACACAATGCCAAAATAAGGCCTTAGATTTTTAAGCAGGTTTGCTATCGGTTAGGGTTAGGATTTAGTTTAGATGAGGGTATAGGCTAGTCAAAATAGACTTTAGCGCCAATGTCATGCCATGAATATGGCTATGACGGTAAAAACATTCCCCGATTAGGGTTAGGGTTAGGCAAAGTAGCCTTAAGTTTAGGCAGAATAGCCTTAGTATTTTTCCATGCCGTAACTACGGCTATGGGAGTTCAAAAAATTAGGGTTAGCAATTTCATGCGCCCTGGGTTGCAACGTTTCGACAATTTTTTTTGTCTTCATCAGGCACAGGGGCATGTTGCTCCTTCAGTGGTCAGGGACAGAATGAGGGCTTAGTGAGCAGCTCCTCCTATTTATAGACTTAGGGATAGCATAGTTTAGCTTTATTTGCTGTGGTTAGCTTTTGGTTTTTTTAGACTTAGAGTTAGCATAGTTTAGCTTAGTTTCCTCTGGTTAGCTTTTGTTTTTTTCTGTCCAATTCGACTTTCCTGGATAAGGAGTAAATATCTGGTAGGATAGTTTTTATGTTTTAGCTTGTGTTAGCTTAAAACAAGGAAAAGTGCCTGTCCTTTAGATATGGCACCTAGCCCTAGTCTAGTTTCTAGACCTTAGCAAATATCCAAATGGTCCGAATAGAGGCGAGGCGGGAGGTTTGTCCCATGTTTATCGTCCGCGACGACCTTTCCTCTTTTTCTAGAACTTGTGTTAGTTCTTAATTTAAGCTTTTTAGGTTCCACTACCAGATAGATACTTTTCCCGTAGTTTAGTTTTAGGTGTCAGTTACCAGGTAAGTATGTTTTTGGTCTTTTGTTATTTTTCTCTGTAGTCCCACTTTAACCATTTTCTTTTTCCTCTTTTGTCCTTTCTCCCTTAGGTGTAGGGAAGACACCTGAATCAGAGAGTGAGGCACTGGCTGATTAGGTTTGAAAAAATGTTCTCACGAACTCATGGGTCCCAGACCGAAGTCCAGGACTCCATGTTGTGCACTGTCCATCGCCCCTCTTCATCAGGGTCCCCCCACACACACACACAATGCCAAAATAAGGCCTTAGATTTTTAAGCAGGTTTGCTATCGGTTAGGGTTAGGATTTAGTTTAGATGAGGGTATAGGCTAGTCAAAATAGACTTTAGCGCCAATGTCATGCCATGAATATGGCTATGACGGTAAAAACATTCCCCGATTAGGGTTAGGGTTAGGCAAAGTAGCCTTAAGTTTAGGCAGAATAGCCTTAGTATTTTTCCATGCCGTAACTACGGCTATGGGTTAGGGTTAGGGTTAGGGTTAGGGTTAGGGTTAGGGTTAGGGTTAGGGTTAGGGTTAGGGTTAGGATAAGGGGTAACGGCAAGATCGGCACAAGTGCCGATCGTCTTACAACTCAGGACAGGAAGGTCCTAGAGACTTGAAAACAACTCCATTCCCTTCCCTTTTTGATGCCGGACCTTTTGAGACCACTCTCGACTTCCTGCGATGACCGGAAGTTGGTTAAAAACCGGAAATAAACATAAAAATCCTTATATCTCGAGAACGGAAGGTCGTAGAAAGAAGCGGACAAGTTCCCCGGCTTCCTCGTGGCCGGTTTTGGGGAGGCGGAAAAGAAAATATTTGACCTATGACCTTTCGTTCGGAAGTTATAGCCGTTTTTAGTTTCCCCATTGAAACGAATGGGAAAAATCGAAAATTCTTCTAAGTCCAAAGTGGGTTCTGAAAAAAGTTCCCCCAGAAAGTGCATAGGAGCACGTTTCAGGTCATTCTGAGTCGAATGGCATACCTTTGTAGTGAACTTTTTTTTTTTCCTAACAAATTTTTTTTACTGTTTGAGTGGATAGATCTTTGAAAATGACTTACTGTTGCACCCCTCCATTTCGCCACTAGGGGTAGAGTTCGGGAGTTATGAAAGAAAATGTGTTTGAATGGAAACCCAATGGAAATATGTTGGACGAATGGTTAGGGTTAGGACAAGGGTATGATAGGGGGTAATAGCCAAAAGTGCACCGGGGTGCAGTTGGTTTTTAGGGTTAGGGTTAGGAATAGGAATGGGGTAAAAACCACCGGGTTAGGGTTAGGGTTAGGGTTAGGGTTAGGGTTAGGGTTAGGGTTAGGGTTAGGTTATAGGGTGAAAAGGCGCTAAAGTTACCCCCTAACTTTAGCATCGGACATTTTTGCCAGGCTAATAACCCTGGCTAGGAAGGTGGTAAAGACATGGGGTCACTTGCTATGTAACCCCAGGACCACGGGCTATCCGTGGAGACCACCCTCGACTTCCTCCCATAACCGGAAGTTGGTGTAAAACCGGAAAGTAGAGTTAGCATTGGCTGTATCTCGAGAACGGAAGGTCGTAGAGACATGGGGACAAGTTCCCCGGCTTCCTCGTGGCCGGTTATGGGGAGGCGGAAAAGAAAGAATTTGACCTATGACCTTTCGTTCGGAAGTTATAGCCGTTTTTAGTTTCCCCATTGAAACGAATGGGAAAAATCAAAAATTCTTCTAAGTCCAAAGTGGGTTTTGAAAAAAGTTCCCCCAGAAAGTGTATAGGAGTACGTTTCAGATGATTCTGAGTCGAATGGCATACCTTTGTAGTGAACTTTTTTTTTTTCCCTAACAAATTTTTTTTACTGTTTGAGTGGATAGATCTTTGAAAATGACTTACTGTTGCACCCCTCCATTTCGCCACTAGGGGTAGGGTTCGAGAGTTATGAAAGAAAATGTGTTTGAATGGAAACCCAATGGAAATATGTTGGACGAATGGTTAGGGTTAGGACAAGGGTATGATAGGGGGTAATAGCCAAAAGTGCACCGGGGTGCAGTTGGGTTAGGGTTAGGGTTAGGGTTAGGGTTAGGGTTAGGGTTAGGGTTAGGATAAGGGGTAACGGCAAGATCGGCACAAGTGCCGATCGTCTTACAACTCAGGACAGGAAGGTCCTAGAGACTTGAAAACAACTCCATTCCCTTCCCTTTTTGATGCCGGACCTTTTGAGACCACTCCCGACTTCCTGCGATGACCGGAAGTTGGTTAAAAACCGGAAATAAACATAAAAATCCTTATATCTCGAGAACGGAAGGTCGTAGAAAGAAGCGGACAAGTTCCCCGGCTTCCTCGTGGCCGGTTTTGGGGAGGCGGAAAAGAAAATATTTGACCTATGACCTTTCGTTCCGGAGTTATAGCCGTTTTTATTTTCCCCATTGAAACGAATGGGAAAAATCGAAAATTCTTCTAAGTCCAAAGTGGGTTCTGAAAAAAGTTCCCCCAGAAAGTGTATAGGAGTACGTTTCAGGTGATTCTGAGTCGAATGGCATACCTTTGTAGTGAACTTTTTTTTTTCCCTAACAAATTTTTTTTACTGTTAGGTTATAGGGTGAAAAGGCGCTAAAGTTACCCCCTAACTTTAGCATCGGACATTTTTGCCAGGCTAATAACCCTGGCTAGGAAGGTGGTAAAGACATGGGGTCACTTGCTATGTAACCCCAGGACCACGGGCTATCCGTGGAGACCACCCTCGACTTCCTCCCATAACCGGAAGTTGGTGTAAAACCGGAAAGTAGAGTTAGCATTGGCTGTATCTCGAGAACGGAAGGTCGTAGAGACATGGGGACAAGTTCCCCGGCTTCCTCGTGGCCGGTTATGGGGAGGCGGAAAAGAAAGAATTTGACCTATGACCTTTCGTTCGGAAGTTATAGCCGTTTTTAGTTTCCCCATTGAAACGAATGGGAAAAATCAAAAAGTCCAAAGTGGGTTTTGAAAAAAGTTCCCCCAGAAAGTGTATAGGAGTACGTTTCAGATGATTCTGAGTCGAATGGCATACCTTTGTAGTGAACTTTTTTTTTTTCCCTAACAAATTTTTTTTACTGTTTGAGTGGATAGATCTTTGAAAATGACTTACTGTTGCACCCCTCCATTTCGCCACTAGGGGTAGGGTTCGAGAGTTATGAAAGAAAATGTGTTTGAATGGAAACCCAATGGAAATATGTTGGACGAATGGTTAGGGTTAGGACAAGGGTATGATAGGGGGTAATAGCCAAAAGTGCACCGGGGTGCAGTTGGGTTAGGGTTAGGGTTAGGGTTAGGGTTAGGGTTAGGGTTAGGGTTAGGATAGGAGGTAATAGCCACAAGTGCACCGGGGTGCAGTTGGTTTTTTGGCCACAAGTCGTGCAGCGTTGGTATTAGACTTAGGGTTAGGGTTAGGGTTAGGGTTAGGGTTAGGGTTAGGGTTAGGGTTAGGATAGGAGGTAATAGCCACAAGTGCACCGGGGTGCAGTTGGTTTTTTGGCCACAAGTCGTGCAGCGTTGGTATTAGACTGGCGGCACCCCCATGCGCCCCCATGTTTTCTGACGCTCCGGACGCAATGGCGCCACCCCCGTCTCGCTGTGACCTTGCGTCGCGGAGCTAGGCGGTTGGCTAGGGCCAGAATCATATACGAATCCGCAGTTAGCGTGCTTCCACATGCGGGGGGGGGGTCGGGATTCACATGTGAGCGCCTCCCTAGCGTGACTAGTGTCGCCCTCGTGTGGAAATCAGGCAGCTATGCCTCAGTGTTTTCACTCTCACTATCCCTGACTATGATAGGAGGTAATAGCCACAAGTGCACCGGGGTGCAGTTGGTTTTTTGGCCACAAGTCGTGCAGCGTTGGTATTAGACTGGCGGCACCCCCATGCGCCCCCATGTTTTCTGACGCTCCGGACGCAATGGCGCCACCCCCGTCTCGCTGTGACCTTGCGTCGCGGAGCTAGGCGTTTGGCTAGGGCCAGAATCATATACGAATCCGCAGTTAGCGTGCTTCCACATGCGGGGGGGGGTCGGGATTCACATGTGAGCGCCTCCCTAGCGTGACTAGTGTCGCCCTCGTGTGGAAATCAGGCAGCTATGCCTCAGTGTTTTCACTCTCACTATCCCTGACTATGATAGGAGGTAATAGCCACAAGTGCACCGGGGTGCAGTTGGTTTTTTGGCCACAAGTCGTGCAGCGTTGGTATTAGACTGGCGGCACCCCCATGCGCCCCCATGTTTTCTGACGCTCCGGACGCAATGGCGCCACCCCCGTCTCGCTGTGACCTTGCGTCGCGGAGCTAGGCGGTTGGCTAGGGCCAGAATCATATACGAATCCGCAGTTAGCGTGACATGTTCATCACATACGACTCTTGACTTAGCGGGTTTTCACTCTTGGCCCCTTAGTGGCAGTATGGGAGAATGACAGTCTGTTACATTTTCCATCACATACGAGTCTTGAGTTAGCGCTTTTTCAGTCTTGGCCCCTTAGTGGCAGTATGGGAGAATGACAGTCTGTTACATGTTCATCACATATGACTCTTGAGTTAGCGCCTGGAGGTTTGCTAGGGCCGGAATCATATACGAACCCGCAGGTATACCATGGGTTTGAGATTTTTTCGGCTCTGCTTAAGGCTTTAACCCTTGCGAGGTTAGCTTAAGTGGGGCACAGTGCACCAGTACTTATCGGTGCTTAAGCCTGGTTGTCCGTGGGGGGGGTGGTACCCAGAGGGGGGGGGCGTTTGCCACTTTGTGTTGCGGGCTTAGCATAGAGGGTGTTAGCTAGTTTGATTAGCGTGTTTAATTTGGGTTAAGTTTAGGAGTAGGATACAGGGTAATGCTCCCAGGCTCACACACACGCGCGCAGGGGACAGAGAGGAGTCTTTGGAGCCTCTGTGAGCAGCTGCAGCCTGTGTGAGAACACGCACTGTCTCCTAGGCCTCTCTGTGCCTCTCCGAGCGTCAGGGCTCAAACCAGAGGTCAAGCTGTAGCTAGTAGGCCTCTGACAAGGCCTCGGCCTAAGTTTGGGCCTCTGTGAGTAGCCGCAGCCCGTGTGAGCACAAGCACTCTTCCCCAAGCCTCTCCAAGCATCAGGGGTCAAGTCAGAGGTCAGCAGTAGCTAGTAGGCCTCTCACAAGGCCTCAGCCTAAGCTGGAGGATTGGGTTAGATTGTAAATTAATTTTGGGAGAACAGAGTCTAGGTTGTGCTAGCTGTGGAAAAGGGGATAGGGAAGAGGTTGGGCCTCTGTTCGTGTATTAATCGGGGTTAAGTTTAGATGTAGGATACAGGGTAATGCTCCCAGGCTCACACACACGCGCGCAGGGGACAGAGAGGAGTCTTTGGAGCCTCTGTGAGCAGCTGGGGCCTGTGGGTGGGTGTGTGTGTGTGTAGGGGTGCTGCAGTGGGTATAGCACAGCATCTAGGCCCAACTTTAATAATAATAATGTAATAATAATAATAAGTCGGGGCCTCTCTGAGCAGCTGGAGCCTCTCTGAGCAACAGGCCCCTCTCACTGTCCCTCTCTATCACCTGCGCGCGCGTGTGTGCGTGTGTGTGGCTGTGCTTGGTGGGGGGGGTCTAGCGCAGCTCTCTGTGTCTCTCCCTGCTCCTAGGCCCGAGTTGAGCCCGTCTGAGCACAAGCACTCATCCCCAGGCCTCTCCCGGCCCGTCCCGTCACAGTAGCTAGTAGGCCTCTCACAAGGCCTTAGCCTAAGCTAATGTGTGTGTGTTTGGGGGGGGGTGGGGGAGGGGGCGCTCAGGATCGGGTGAGATTCTAGATTAATTTTGACGCTCCGGACGCAACGCCGCCACCCCCGTCTCGCTGTGACCTTGCGTCGCGGAGATAGGCGGTTGGCTAGGGCCAGAATCGTATGTGAATCCGCAGCTAGCGTGACATGTTCATCACATACGACTCTTGACTTAGCGGGTTTTCACTCTTGGCCCCTTAGTGGCAGTATGGGAGAATGACAGTCTGTTACATTTTCCATCACATACGACTCTTGACTTAGCGGGTTTTCACTCTTGGCCCCTTAGTGGCAGTATGGGAGAATGACAGTCTGTTACATTTTCCATCACATACGAGTCTTGAGTTAGCGCTTTTTCACTCTTGGCCCCTTAGTGGCAGTATGGGAGAATGACAGTCTGTTACATTTTCCATCACATACGAGTCTTGAGTTAGCGCTTTTTCACTCTTGGCCCCTTAGTGGCAGTATGGGAGAATGACAGTCTGTTACATTTTTCATCACATATGAGTCTTGAGTTAGCGCGTATTCACTCTTGGCCCCTTAGTGGCAGTATGGGAGAATGACAGTCTGTTACATTTTTCATCACATATGAGTCTTGAGTTAGCGCGTATTCACTCTTGGCCCCTTAGTGGCAGTATGGGAGAATGACAGTCTGTTACATTTTCCATCACATACGAGTCTTGAGTTAGCGCTTTTTCACTCTTGGCCCCTTAGTGGCAGTATGGGAGAATGACAGTCTGTTACATTTTCCATCACATACGAGTCTTGAGTTAGCGCTTTTTCAGTCTTGGCCCCTTAGTGGCAGTATGGGAGAATGACAGTCTGTTACATGTTCATCACATATGACTCTTGAGTTAGCGCCTGGAGGTTTGCTAGGGCCGGAATCATATACGAACCCGCAGGTATACCATGGGTTTGAGATTTTTTCGGCTCTGCTTAAGGCTTTAACCCTTGCGAGGTTAGCTTAAGTGGGGCACAGTGCACCAGTACTTATCGGTGCTTAAGCCTGGTTGTCCGTGGGGGGGGTGGTACCCAGAGGGGGGGGGCGTTTGCCACTTTGTGTTGCGGGCTTAGCATAGAGGGTGTTAGCTAGTTTGATTAGCGTGTTTAATTTGGGTTAAGTTTAGGAGTAGGATACAGGGTAATGCTCCCAGGCTCACACACACGCGCGCAGGGGACAGAGAGGAGTCTTTGGAGCCTCTGTGAGCAGCTGGGGCCTGTGGGTGTGTGTGTGTGTGTGTAGGGGTGCTGCAGTGGGTATAGCACAGCATCTAGGCCCAAGCATCTAGGCACAGCATCTAGGCCCAACTTTAATAATAATAATGTAATAATAATAATAAGTCGGGGCCTCTCTGAGCAGCTGGAGCCTCTCTGAGCAACAGGCCCCTCTCACTGTCCCTCTCTATCACCTGCGCGCGCGTGTGTGCGTGTGTGTGGCTGTGCTTGGTGGGGGGGGTCTAGCGCAGCTCTCTGTGTCTCTCCCTGCTCCTAGGCCCAAGTTGAGCCCGTCTGAGCACAAGCACTCATCCCCAGGCCTCTCCCGGCCCGTCCGATCACAGTAGCTAGTAGGCCTCTCACAAGGCCTTAGCTTAAGCTAATGTGTGTGTGTGTTTGGGGGGGAGGGGGGGGGGGGCGCTCAGGATCGGGTGAGATTCTAGATTAATTTTGACGCACCGGACGCAACGCCGCCATCCCCGTCTCGCTGTGACCTTGCGTCGCGGAGCTAGGAGGTTTGCTAGGGCCGGAATCATATACGAACCCGCAGGTATACCATGGGTTTGAGATTTTTTCGGCTCTGCTTAAGGCTTTAACCCTTGCGAGGTTAGCTTAAGTGGGGCACAGTGCACCAGTACTTATCGGTGCTTAAGCCTGGTTGTCCGTGGGGGGGGTGGTACCCAGAGGGGGGGGGCGTTTGCCACTTTGTGTTGCGGGCTTAGCATAGAGGGTGTTAGCTAGTTTGATTAGCGTGTTTATTTTGGGTTAAGTTTAGGAGTAGGATACAGGGTAATGCTCCCAGGCTCACACACACGCGCGCAGGGGACAGAGAGGAGTCTTTGGAGCCTCTGTGAGCAGCTGCAGCCTGTGTGAGAACACGCACTGTCTCCTAGGCCTCTCTGTGCCTCTCCGAGCGTCAGGGCTCAAACCAGAGGTCAAGCTGTAGCTAGTAGGCCTCTGACAAGGCCTCGGCCTAAGTTTGGGCCTCTGTGAGTAGCCGCAGCCCGTGTGAGCACAAGCACTCTTCCCCAAGCCTCTCCAAGCATCAGGGGTCAAGTCAGAGGTCAGCAGTAGCTAGTAGGCCTCTCACAAGGCCTCAGCCTAAGCTGGAGGATTGGGTTAGATTGTAAATTAATTTTGGGAGAACAGAGTCTAGGTTGTGCTAGCTGTGGAAAAGGGGATAGGGAAGAGGTTGGGCCTCTGTTCGTGTATTAATCGGGGTTAAGTTTAGATGTAGGATACAGGGTAATGCTCCCAGGCTCACACACACGCGCGCAGGGGACAGAGAGGAGTCTTTGGAGCCTCTGTGAGCAGCTGGGGCCTGTGGGTGGGTGTGTGTGTGTGTAGGGGTGCTGCAGTGGGTATAGCACAGCATCTAGGCCCAAGCATCTAGGCACAGCATCTAGGCCCAACTTTAATAATAATAATGTAATAATAATAATAAGTTGGGGCCTCTCTGAGCAGCTGGAGCCTCTCTGAGCAACAGGCCCCTCTCACTGTCCCTCTCTATCACCTGCGCGCGCGTGTGTGCGTGTGTGTGGCTGTGCTTGGTGGGGGGGGTCTAGCGCAGCTCTCTGTGTCTCTCCCTGCTCCTAGGCCCAAGTTGAGCCCGTCTGAGCACAAGCACTCATCCCCAGGCCTCTCCCGGCCCGTCCCGTCGCAGTAGCTAGTAGGCCTCTCACAAGGCCTTAGCCTAAGCTAATGTGTGTGTGTTTGGGGGGGGGTGGGGGAGGGGGCGCTCAGGATCGGGTGAGATTCTAGATTAATTTTGACGCTCCGGACGCAACGCCGCCACCCCCGTCTCGCTGTGACCTTGCGTCGCGGAGATAGGCGGTTGGCTAGGGCCAGAATCGTATGTGAATCCGCAGCTAGCGTGACATGTTCATCACATACGACTCTTGACTTAGCGGGTTTTCACTCTTGGCCCCTTAGTGGCAGTATGGGAGAATGACAGTCTGTTACATTTTCCATCACATACGAGTCTTGAGTTAGCGCTTTTTCACTCTTGGCCCCTTAGTGGCAGTATGGGAGAATGACAGTCTGTTACATTTTTCATCACATATGAGTCTTGAGTTAGCGCGTATTCACTCTTGGCCCCTTAGTGGCAGTATGGGAGAATGACAGTCTGTTACATTTTTCATCACATATGAGTCTTGAGTTAGCGCGTATTCACTCTTGGCCCCTTAGTGGCAGTATGGGAGAATGACAGTCTGTTACATTTTCCATCACATACGAGTCTTGAGTTAGGGTTAGGGTTAGGGTTAGGGTTAGGGTTAGGGTTAGGGTTAGGATAGGAGGTAATAGCCACAAGTGCACCGGGGTGCAGTTGGTTTTTTGGCCACAAGTCGTGCAGCGTTGGTATTAGACTGGCGGCACCCCCATGCGCCCCCATGTTTTCTGACGCTCCGGACGCAATGGCGCCACCCCCGTCTCGCTGTGACCTTGCGTCGCGGAGCTAGGCGGTTGGCTAGGGCCAGAATCATATACGAATCCGCAGTTAGCGTGCTTCCACATGCGGGGGGGGGTCGGGATTCACATGTGAGCGCCTCCCTAGCGTGACTAGTGTCGCCCTCGTGTGGAAATCAGGCAGCTATGCCTCAGTGTTTTCACTCTCACTATCCCTGACTATGATAGGAGGTAATAGCCACAAGTGCACCGGGGTGCAGTTGGTTTTTTGGCCACAAGTCGTGCAGCGTTGGTATTAGACTGGCGGCACCCCCATGCGCCCCCATGTTTTCTGACGCTCCGGACGCAATGGCGCCACCCCCGTCTCGCTGTGACCTTGCGTCGCGGAGCTAGGCGGTTGGCTAGGGCCAGAATCATATACGAATCCGCAGTTAGCGTGCTTCCACATGCGGGGGGGGGTCGGGATTCACATGTGAGCGCCTCCCTAGCGTGACTAGTGTCGCCCTCGTGTGGAAATCAGGCAGCTATGCCTCAGTGTTTTCACTCTCACTATCCCTGACTATGATAGGAGGTAATAGCCACAAGTGCACCGGGGTGCAGTTGGTTTTTTGGCCACAAGTCGTGCAGCGTTGGTATTAGACTGGCGGCACCCCCATGCGCCCCCATGTTTTCTGACGCTCCGGACGCAATGGCGCCACCCCCGTCTCGCTGTGACCTTGCGTCGCGGAGATAGGCGGTTGGCTAGGGCCAGAATCATATACGAATCCGCAGTTAGCGTGCTTCCACATGCGGGGGGGGGTCGGGATTCACATGTGAGCGCCTCCCTAGCGTGACTAGTGTCGCCCTCGTGTGGAAATCAGGCAGCTATGCCTCAGTGTTTTCACTCTCACTATCCCTGACTATGATAGGAGGTAATAGCCACAAGTGCACCGGGGTGCAGTTGGTTTTTTGGCCACAAGTCGTGCAGCGTTGGTATTAGACTGGCGGCACCCCCATGCGCCCCCATGTTTTCTGACGCTCCGGACGCAATGGCGCCACCCCCGTCTCGCTGTGACCTTGCGTCGCGGAGCTAGGCGGTTGGCTAGGGCCAGAATCATATACGAATCCGCAGTTAGCGTGCTTCCACATGCGGGGGGGGGTCGGGATTCACATGTGAGCGCCTCCCTAGCGTGACTAGTGTCGCCCTCGTGTGGAAATCAGGCAGCTATGCCTCAGTGTTTTCACTCTCACTATCCCTGACTATGATAGGAGGTAATAGCCACAAGTGCACCGGGGTGCAGTTGGTTTTTTGGCCACAAGTCGTGCAGCGTTGGTATTAGACTGGCGGCACCCCCATGCGCCCCCATGTTTTCTGACGCTCCGGACGCAATGGCGCCACCCCCGTCTCGCTGTGACCTTGCGTCGCGGAGCTAGGCGGTTGGCTAGGGCCAGAATCATATACGAATCCGCAGTTAGCGTGCTTCCACATGCGGGGGGGGGTCGGGATTCACATGTGAGCGCCTCCCTAGCGTGACTAGTGTCGCCCTCGTGTGGAAATCAGGCAGCTATGCCTCAGTGTTTTCACTCTCACTCTCCCTGACTATGATAGGAGGTAATAGCCACAAGTGCACCGGGGTGCAGTTGGTTTTTTGGCCACAAGTCGTGCAGCGTTGGTATTAGACTGGCGGCACCCCCATGCGCCCCCATGTTTTCTGACGCTCCGGACGCAATGGCGCCACCCCCGTCTCGCTGTGACCTTGCGTCGCGGAGATAGGCGGTTGGCTAGGGCCAGAATCGTATGTGAATCCGCAGCTAGCGTGACATGTTCATCACATACGACTCTTGACTTAGCGGGTTTTCACTCTTGGCCCCTTAGTGGCAGTATGGGAGAATGACAGTCTGTTACATTTTCCATCACATACGACTCTTGACTTAGCGGGTATTCACTCTTGGCCCCTTAGTGGCAGTATGGGAGAATGACAGTCTGTTACATTTTCCATCACATACGAGTCTTGAGTTAGCGCTTTTTCACTCTTGGCCCCTTAGTGGCAGTATGGGAGAATGACAGTCTGTTACATTTTCCATCACATACGAGTCTTGAGTTAGCGCTTTTTCAGTCTTGGCCCCTTAGTGGCAGTATGGGAGAATGACAGTCTGTTACATGTTCATCACATATGACTCTTGAGTTAGCGCCTGGAGGTTTGCTAGGGCCGGAATCATATACGAACCCGCAGGTATACCATGGGTTTGAGATTTTTTCGGCTCTGCTTAAGGCTTTAACCCTTGCGAGGTTAGCTTAAGTGGGGCACAGTGCACCGGTACTTATCGGTGCTTAAGCCTGGTTGTCCGTGGGGGGGGTGGTACCCAGAGGGGGGGGGCGTTTGCCACTTTGTGTTGCGGGCTTAGCATAGAGGGTGTTAGCTAGTTTGATTAGCGTGTTTATTTTGGGTTAAGTTTAGGAGTAGGATACAGGGTAATGCTCCCAGGCTCACACACACGCGCGCAGGGGACAGAGAGGAGTCTTTGGAGCCTCTGTGAGCAGCTGGGGCCTGTGGGTGGGTGTGTGTGTGTGTAGGGGTGCTGCAGTGGGTATAGCACAGCATCTAGGCCCAAGCATCTAGGCACAGCATCTAGGCCCAACTTTAATAATAATAATGTAATAATAATAATAAGTTGGGGCCTCTCTGAGCAGCTGGAGCCTCTCTGAGCAACAGGCCCCTCTCACTGTCCCTCTCTATCACCTGCGCGCGCGTGTGTGCGTGTGTGTGGCTGTGCTTGGTGGGGGGGGTCTAGCGCAGCTCTCTGTGTCTCTCCCTGCTCCTAGGCCCAAGTTGAGCCCGTCTGAGCACAAGCACTCATCCCCAGGCCTCTCCCGGCCCGTCCGATCACAGTAGCTAGTAGGCCTCTCACAAGGCCTTAGCTTAAGCTAATGTGTGTGTGTTTGGGGGGGAGGGGGGGGGGGGCGCTCAGGATCGGGTGAGATTCTAGATTAATTTTGACGCACCGGACGCAATGCCGCCATCCCCGTCTCGCTGTGACCTTGCGTCGCGGAGCTAGGAGGTTTGCTAGGGCCGGAATCATATACGAACCCGCAGGTATACCATGGGTTTGAGATTTTTTCGGCTCTGCTTAAGGCTTTAACCCTTGCGAGGTTAGCTTAAGTGGGGCACAGTGCACCGGTACTTATCGGTGCTTAAGCCTGGTTGTCCGTGGGGGGGGTGGTACCCAGAGGGGGGGGGCGTTTGCCACTTTGTGTTGCGGGCTTAGCATAGAGGGTGTTAGCTAGTTTGATTAGCGTGTTTATTTTGGGTTAAGTTTAGGAGTAGGATACAGGGTAATGCTCCCAGGCTCACACACACGCGCGCAGGGGACAGAGAGGAGTCTTTGGAGCCTCTGTGAGCAGCTGCGGCCTGTGTGAGAACACGCACTGTCTCCTAGGCCTCTCTGTGCCTCTCCGAGCGTCAGGGCTCAAAGCAGAGGTCAAGCTGTAGCTAGTAGGCCTCTGACAAGGCCTCGGCCTAAGTTTGGGCCTCTGTGAGTAGCCGCAGCCCGTGTGAGCACAAGCACTCTTCCCCAAGCCTCTCCAAGCATCAGGGGTCAAGTCAGAGGTCAGCAGTAGCTAGTAGGCCTCTCACAAGGCCTCAGCCTAAGCTGGAGGATTGGGTTAGATTGTAAATTAATTTTGGGAGAACAGAGTCTAGGTTGTGCTAGCTGTGGAAAAGGGGATAGGGAAGAGGTTGGGCCTCTGTTCGTGTATTAATCGGGGTTAAGTTTAGATGTAGGATACAGGGTAATGCTCCCAGGCTCACACACACGCGCGCAGGGGACAGAGAGGAGTCTTTGGAGCCTCTGTGAGCAGCTGGGGCCTGTGGGTGGGTGTGTGTGTGTGTAGGGGTGCTGCAGTGGGTATAGCACAGCATCTAGGCCCAACTTTAATAATAATAATGTAATAATAATAATAAGTCGGGGCCTCTCTGAGCAGCTGGAGCCTCTCTGAGCAACAGGCCCCTCTCACTGTCCCTCTCTATCACCTGCGCGCGCGTGCGTGCGTGTGTGTGGCTGTGCTTGGTGGGGGGGGTCTAGCGCAGCTCTCTGTGTCTCTCCCTGCTCCTAGGCCCGAGTTGAGCCCGTCTGAGCACAAGCACTCATCCCCAGGCCTCTCCCGGCCCGTCCCGTCACAGTAGCTAGTAGGCCTCTCACAAGGCCTTAGCCTAAGCTAATGTGTGTGTGTTTGGGGGGGGGGGGGGGGAGGGGGCGCTCAGGATCGGGTGAGATTCTAGATTAATTTTGACGCTCCGGACGCAACGCCGCCACCCCCGTCTCGCTGTGACCTTGCGTCGCGGAGATAGGCGGTTGGCTAGGGCCAGAATCGTATGTGAATCCGCAGCTAGCGTGACATGTTCATCACATACGACTCTTGACTTAGCGGGTTTTCACTCTTGGCCCCTTAGTGGCAGTATGGGAGAATGACAGTCTGTTACATTTTCCATCACATACGACTCTTGACTTAGCGGGTTTTCACTCTTGGCCCCTTAGTGGCAGTATGGGAGAATGACAGTCTGTTACATTTTCCATCACATACGAGTCTTGAGTTAGCGCTTTTTCACTCTTGGCCCCTTAGTGGCAGTATGGGAGAATGACAGTCTGTTACATTTTTCATCACATACGAGTCTTGAGTTAGCGCGTATTCACTCTTGGCCCCTTAGTGGCAGTATGGGAGAATGACAGTCTGTTACATTTTTCATCACATATGAGTCTTGAGTTAGCGCGTATTCACTCTTGGCCCCTTAGTGGCAGTATGGGAGAATGACAGTCTGTTACATTTTCCATCACATACGAGTCTTGAGTTAGCGCTTTTTCACTCTTGGCCCCTTAGTGGCAGTATGGGAGAATGACAGTCTGTTACATTTTCCATCACATACGAGTCTTGAGTTAGCGCTTTTTCAGTCTTGGCCCCTTAGTGGCAGTATGGGAGAATGACAGTCTGTTACATGTTCATCACATATGACTCTTGAGTTAGCGCCTGGAGGTTTGCTAGGGCCGGAATCATATACGAACCCGCAGGTATACCATGGGTTTGAGATTTTTTCGGCTCTGCTTAAGGCTTTAACCCTTGCGAGGTTAGCTTAAGTGGGGCACAGTGCACCGGTACTTATCGGTGCTTAAGCCTGGTTGTCCGTGGGGGGGGTGGTACCCAGAGGGGGGGGGCGTTTGCCACTTTGTGTTGCGGGCTTAGCATAAAGGGTGTTAGCTAGTTTGATAAAAAAAGTTGACCATTCCCACTTCAGAGGTGGACCTGTGGGTGGTAGCATGGAGCTACGAGTCTGAAATTCAAGTCAGACCTTCTGCACATGACCCAGATGGAGCGTGCAAAGTTTCATCTCTCTAGCTGTAACGCAAAGCAATGTGCCTGCAAAAACTACTTTTTTGGCGATTTAACATTTTGCCAATTTTACATTTTTAGCCAAAAAACTCCCTTATGTTGGTCCGATCAGTATGAAATCAGAATATGTTTAACAACCGGACGTCACAAACAAGCCAGGCTCAGTTTGGAGTGGGTGGATTATTCCCGGAAGGAGATAAACGGTTCGAAACGTACAAGGTTTCCCTCTTCTGCCTCGGTAACGCTAGGTGCTAGAGGGATGGGACCAAGACGCAAGGCACCGCCTAGAGGCCCCTGACAACTGTTCCAAAAGTGGGATCTCTGAGACATCCACAAAAAAAACTGTGTAGGAAAAACATAAAAAAAATTGACCATTCCCACTTCAGAGGTGGACCTGTGGGTGGCAGCATGGAGCTACGAGTCTGAAATTCAAGTCAGACCTTCTGCACATGACCCAGATGGAGCGTGCAAAGTTTCATCTCTCTAGCTGTAACGCAAAGCAATGTGCCTGCAAAAACGACTTTTTTGGCGATTTAACATTTTGCCAATTTTACATTTTTAGCCAAAAAACTCCCTTATGTTGGTCCGATCAGTATGAAATCAGAATATGTTTAACAACGGGACGTCACAAACAAGCCAGGCTCAGTTTGGAGTGGGTGGATTATTCCCGGAAGGAGATAAACGGTTCGAAACGTACAAGGTTTCCCTCTTCTGCCTCGGTAACGCTAGGTGCTAGAGGGATGGGACCAAGACGCAAGGCACCGCCTAGAGGCCCCTGACAACTGTTCCAAAAGTGGGATCTCTGAGACATCCACAAAAAAAACTGTGTAGGAAAAACATAAAAAAAATTGACCATTCCCACTTCAGAGGTGGACCTGTGGGTGGCAGCATGGAGCTACGAGTCTGAAATTCAAGTCAGACCTTCTGCACATGACCCAGATGGAGCGTGCAAAGTTTCATCTCTCTAGCTGTAACGCAAAGCAATGTGCCTGCAAAAACTACTTTTTTGGCGATTTAACATTTTGCCAATTTTACATTTTTAGCCAAAAAACTCCCTTATGTTGGTCCGATCAGTATGAAATCAGAATATGTTTAACAACGGGACGTCACAAACAAGCCAGGCTCAGTTTGGAGTGGGTGGATTATTCCCGGAAGGAGATAAACGGTTCGAAACGTACAAGGTTTCCCTCTTCTGCCTCGGTAACGCTAGGTGCTAGAGGGATGGGACCAAGACGCAAGGCACCGCCTAGAGGCCCCTGACAACTGTTCCAAAAGTGGGATCTCTGAGACATCCACAAAAAAAACTGTGTAGGAAAAACATAAAAATAATTGACCATTCCCACTTCAGAGGTGGACCTGTGGGTGGCAGCATGGAGCTACGAGTCTGAAATTCAAGTCAGACCTTCTGCACATGACCCAGATGGAGCGTGCAAAGTTTCATCTCTCTAGCTGTAACGCAAAGCAATGTGCCTGCAAAAACTACTTTTTTGGCGATTTAACATTTTGCCAATTTTACATTTTTAGCCAAAAAACTCCCTTATGTTGGTCCGATCAGTATGAAATCAGAATATGTTTAACAACGGGACGTCACAAACAAGCCAGGCTCAGTTTGGAGTGGGTGGATTATTCCCGGAAGGAGATAAACGGTTCGAAACGTACAAGGTTTCCCTCTTCTGCCTCGGTAACGCTAGGTGCTAGAGGGATGGGACCAAGACGCAAGGCACCGCCTAGAGGCCCCTGACAAGTGTTCCAAAAGTGGTATCTCTGAGACATCCACAAAAAAAACTGTGTAGGAAAAACATAAAAAAAATTGACCATTCCCACTTCAGAGGTGGACCTGTGGGTGGCAGCATGGAGCTACGAGTCTGAAATTCAAGTCAGACCTTCTGCACATGACCCAGATGGAGCGTGCAAAGTTTCATCTCTCTAGCTGTAACGCAAAGCAATGTGCCGGCAAAAACTACTTTTTTGGCGATTTAACATTTAGCCATTTTCAAATTTTTGGCCAAAAAACACACATATGTTGGTCAGGTGAGTAAATATATAGCGTTGCTAGGGTACATATGGCGTTTACTATGCTAAATACCGTGGTTGCTATGGTGGTTACTGTGGTCATATTCTGGTGGTTGCTAGGATAGGAGGTAATAGCCACAAGTGCACCGGGGTGCAGTTGGTTTTTTGGCCACAAGTCGTGCAGCGTTGGTATTAGACTGGCGGCACCCCCATGCGCCCCCATGTTTTCTGACGCTCCGGACGCAATGGCGCCACCCCCGTCTCGCTGTGACCTTGCGTCGCGGAGCTAGGCGGTTGGCTAGGGCCAGAATCATATACGAATCCGCAGTTAGCGTGCTTCCACATGCGGGGGGGGGTCGGGATTCACATGTGAGCGCCTCCCTAGCGTGACTAGTGTCGCCCTCGTGTGGAAATCAGGCAGCTATGCCTCAGTGTTTTCACTCTCACTATCCCTGACTATGATAGGAGGTAATAGCCACAAGTGCACCGGGGTGCAGTTGGTTTTTTGGCCACAAGTCGTGCAGCGTTGGTATTAGACTGGCGGCACCCCCATGCGCCCCCATGTTTTCTGACGCTCCGGACGCAATGGCGCCACCCCCGTCTCGCTGTGACCTTGCGTCGCGGAGCTAGGCGGTTGGCTAGGGCCAGAATCATATACGAATCCGCAGTTAGCGTGCTTCCACATGCGGGGGGGGGTCGGGATTCACATGTGAGCGCCTCCCTAGCGTGACTAGTGTCGCCCTCGTGTGGAAATCAGGCAGCTATGCCTCAGTGTTTTCACTCTCACTATCCCTGACTATGATAGGAGGTAATAGCCACAAGTGCACCGGGGTGCAGTTGGTTTTTTGGCCACAAGTCGTGCAGCGTTGGTATTAGACTGGCGGCACCCCCATGCGCCCCCATGTTTTCTGATGCTCCGGACGCAACGCCGCCACCCCCGTCTCGCTGTGACCTTGCGTCGTGGAGATAGGCGGTTGGCTAGGGCCAGAATCGTATGTGAATCCGCAGCTAGCGTGACATGTTCATCACATATGACTCTTGAGTTAGCGCCTGGAGGTTTGCTAGGGCCGGAATCATATACGAACCCGCAGGTATACCATGGGTTTGAGATTTTTTCGGCTCTGCTTAAGGCTTTAACCCTTGCGAGGTTAGCTTAAGTGGGGCACAGTGCACCAGTACTTATCGGTGCTTAAGCCTGGTTGTCCGTGGGGGGGGTGGTACCCAGAGGGGGGGGGCGTTTGCCACTTTGTGTTGCGGGCTTAGCATAGAGGGTGTTAGCTAGTTTGATTAGCGTGTTTAATTTGGGTTAAGTTTAGGAGTAGGATACAGGGTAATGCTCCCAGGCTCACACACACGCGCGCAGGGGACAGAGAGGAGTCTTTGGAGCCTCTGTGAGCAGCTGCAGCCTGTGTGAGAACACGCACTGTCTCCTAGGCCTCTCTGTGCCTCTCCGAGCGTCAGGGCTCAAACCAGAGGTCAAGCTGTAGCTAGTAGGCCTCTGACAAGGCCTCGGCCTAAGTTTGGGCCTCTGTGAGTAGCCGCAGCCCGTGTGAGCACAAGCACTCTTCCCCAAGCCTCTCCAAGCATCAGGGGTCAAGTCAGAGGTCAGCAGTAGCTAGTAGGCCTCTCACAAGGCCTCAGCCTAAGCTGGAGGATTGGGTTAGATTGTAAATTAATTTTGGGAGAACAGAGTCTAGGTTGTGCTAGCTGTGGAAAAGGGGATAGGGAAGAGGTTGGGCCTCTGTTCGTGTATTAATCGGGGTTAAGTTTAGATGTAGGATACAGGGTAATGCTCCCAGGCTCACACACACGCGCGCAGGGGACAGAGAGGAGTCTTTGGAGCCTCTGTGAGCAGCTGGGGCCTGTGGGTGGGTGTGTGTGTGTGTAGGGGTGCTGCAGTGGGTATAGCACAGCATCTAGGCCCAACTTTAATAATAATAATGTAATAATAATAATAAGTCGGGGCCTCTCTGAGCAGCTGGAGCCTCTCTGAGCAACAGGCCCCTCTCACTGTCCCTCTCTATCACCTGCGCGCGCGTGCGTGCGTGTGTGTGGCTGTGCTTGGTGGGGGGGGTCTAGCGCAGCTCTCTGTGTCTCTCCCTGCTCCTAGGCCCGAGTTGAGCCCGTCTGAGCACAAGCACTCATCCCCAGGCCTCTCCCGGCCCGTCCCGTCACAGTAGCTAGTAGGCCTCTCACAAGGCCTTAGCCTAAGCTAATGTGTGTGTGTTTGGGGGGGGGTGGGGGAGGGGGCGCTCAGGATCGGGTGAGATTCTAGATTAATTTTGACGCTCCGGACGCAACGCCGCCACCCCCGTCTCGCTGTGACCTTGCGTCGCGGAGATAGGCGGTTGGCTAGGGCCGGAATCGTATGTGAATCCGCAGCTAGCGTGACATGTTCATCACATACGACTCTTGACTTAGCGGGTTTTCACTCTTGGCCCCTTAGTGGCAGTATGGGAGAATGACAGTCTGTTACATTTTCCATCACATACGACTCTTGACTTAGCGGGTTTTCACTCTTGGCCCCTTAGTGGCAGTATGGGAGAATGACAGTCTGTTACATTTTTCATCACATACGAGTCTTGAGTTAGCGCTTTTTCACTCTTGGCCCCTTAGTGGCAGTATGGGAGAATGACAGTCTGTTACATTTTTCATCACATATGAGTCTTGAGTTAGCGCGTATTCACTCTTGGCCCCTTAGTGGCAGTATGGGAGAATGACAGTCTGTTACATTTTTCATCACATATGAGTCTTGAGTTAGCGCGTATTCACTCTTGGCCCCTTAGTGGCAGTATGGGAGAATGACAGTCTGTTACATTTTCCATCACATACGAGTCTTGAGTTAGCGCTTTTTCACTCTTGGCCCCTTAGTGGCAGTATGGGAGAATGACAGTCTGTTACATTTTCCATCACATACGAGTCTTGAGTTAGCGCTTTTTCAGTCTTGGCCCCTTAGTGGCAGTATGGGAGAATGACAGTCTGTTACATGTTCATCACATATGACTCTTGAGTTAGCGCCTGGAGGTTTGCTAGGGCCGGAATCATATACGAACCCGCAGGTATACCATGGGTTTGAGATTTTTTCGGCTCTGCTTAAGGCTTTAACCCTTGCGAGGTTAGCTTAAGTGGGGCACAGTGCACCAGTACTTATCGGTGCTTAAGCCTGGTTGTCCGTGGGGGGGGTGGTACCCAGAGGGGGGGGGCGTTTGCCACTTTGTGTTGCGGGCTTAGCATAGAGGGTGTTAGCTAGTTTGATTAGCGTGTTTAATTTGGGTTAAGTTTAGGAGTAGGATACAGGGTAATGCTCCCAGGCTCACACACACGCGCGCAGGGGACAGAGAGGAGTCTTTGGAGCCTCTGTGAGCAGCTGCAGCCTGTGTGAGAACACGCACTGTCTCCTAGGCCTCTCTGTGCCTCTCCGAGCGTCAGGGCTCAAACCAGAGGTCAAGCTGTAGCTAGTAGGCCTCTGACAAGGCCTCGGCCTAAGTTTGGGCCTCTGTGAGTAGCCGCAGCCCGTGTGAGCACAAGCACTCTTCCCCAAGCCTCTCCAAGCATCAGGGGTCAAGTCAGAGGTCAGCAGTAGCTAGTAGGCCTCTCACAAGGCCTCAGCCTAAGCTGGAGGATTGGGTTAGATTGTAAATTAATTTTGGGAGAACAGAGTCTAGGTTGTGCTAGCTGTGGAAAAGGGGATAGGGAAGAGGTTGGGCCTCTGTTCGTGTATTAATCGGGGTTAAGTTTAGATGTAGGATACAGGGTAATGCTCCCAGGCTCACACACACGCGCGCAGGGGACAGAGAGGAGTCTTTGGAGCCTCTGTGAGCAGCTGGGGCCTGTGGGTGGGTGTGTGTGTGTGTAGGGGTGCTGCAGTGGGTATAGCACAGCATCTAGGCCCAACTTTAATAATAATAATGTAATAATAATAATAAGTCGGGGCCTCTCTGAGCAGCTGGAGCCTCTCTGAGCAACAGGCCCCTCTCACTGTCCCTCTCTATCACCTGCGCGCGCGTGCGTGCGTGTGTGTGGCTGTGCTTGGTGGGGGGGGTCTAGCGCAGCTCTCTGTGTCTCTCCCTGCTCCTAGGCCCGAGTTGAGCCCGTCTGAGCACAAGCACTCATCCCCAGGCCTCTCCCGGCCCGTCCCGTCACAGTAGCTAGTAGGCCTCTCACAAGGCCTTAGCCTAAGCTAATGTGTGTGTGTTTGGGGGGGGGTGGGGGAGGGGGCGCTCAGGATCGGGTGAGATTCTAGATTAATTTTGACGCTCCGGACGCAACGCCGCCACCCCCGTCTCGCTGTGACCTTGCGTCGCGGAGATAGGCGGTTGGCTAGGGCCAGAATCGTATGTGAATCCGCAGCTAGCGTGACATGTTCATCACATACGACTCTTGACTTAGCGGGTTTTCACTCTTGGCCCCTTAGTGGCAGTATGGGAGAATGACAGTCTGTTACATTTTCCATCACATACGACTCTTGACTTAGCGGGTTTTCACTCTTGGCCCCTTAGTGGCAGTATGGGAGAATGACAGTCTGTTACATTTTCCATCACATACGAGTCTTGAGTTAGCGCTTTTTCACTCTTGGCCCCTTAGTGGCAGTATGGGAGAATGACAGTCTGTTACATTTTTCATCACATATGAGTCTTGAGTTAGCGCGTATTCACTCTTGGCCCCTTAGTGGCAGTATGGGAGAATGACAGTCTGTTACATTTTTCATCACATATGAGTCTTGAGTTAGCGGGTTTTCACTCTTGGCCCCTTAGTGGCAGTATGGGAGAATGACAGTCTGTTACATTTTCCATCACATACGAGTCTTGAGTTAGCGCTTTTTCACTCTTTGCCCCTTAGTGGCAGTATGGGAGAATGACAGTCTGTTACATTTTTCATCACATACGAGTCTTGAGTTAGCACTTTTTCACTCTTGGCCCCTTAGTGGCAGTATGGGAGAATGACAGTCTGTTACATTTTCCATCACATACGAGTCTTGAGTTAGCGCTTTTTCAGTCTTGGCCCCTTAGTGGCAGTATGGGAGAATGACAGTCTGTTACATTTTCCATCACATACGAGTCTTGAGTTAGCGCTTTTTCAGTCTTGGCCCCTTAGTGGCAGTATGGGAGAATGACAGTCTGTTACATGTTCATCACATATGACTCTTGAGTTAGCGCCTGGAGGTTTGCTAGGGCCGGAATCATATACGAACCCGCAGGTATACCATGGGTTTGAGATTTTTTCGGCTCTGCTTAAGGCTTTAACCCTTGCGAGGTTAGCTTAAGTGGGGCACAGTGCACCAGTACTTATCGGTGCTTAAGCCTGGTTGTCCGTGGGGGGGGTGGTACCCAGAGGGGGGGGGCGTTTGCCACTTTGTGTTGCGGGCTTAGCATAGAGGGTGTTAGCTAGTTTGATTAGCGTGTTTAATTTGGGTTAAGTTTAGGAGTAGGATACAGGGTAATGCTCCCAGGCTCACACACACGCGCGCAGGGGACAGAGAGGAGTCTTTGGAGCCTCTGTGAGCAGCTGGGGCCTGTGGGTGGGTGTGTGTGTGTGTAGGGGTGCTGCAGTGGGTATAGCACAGCATCTAGGCCCAAGCATCTAGGCACAGCATCTAGGCCCAACTTTAATAATAATAATGTAATAATAATAATAAGTTGGGGCCTCTCTGAGCAGCTGGAGCCTCTCTGAGCAACAGGCCCCTCTCACTGTCCCTCTCTATCACCTGCGCGCGCGTGTGTGCGTGTGTGTGGCTGTGCTTGGTGGGGGGGGTCTAGCGCAGCTCTCTGTGTCTCTCCCTGCTCCTAGGCCCAAGTTGAGCCCGTCTGAGCACAAGCACTCATCCCCAGGCCTCTCCCGGCCCGTCCGATCACAGTAGCTAGTAGGCCTCTCACAAGGCCTTAGCTTAAGCTAATGTGTGTGTGTTTGGGGGGGAGGGGGGGGGGGCGCTCAGGATCGGGTGAGATTCTAGATTAATTTTGACGCACCGGACGCAATGCCGCCATCCCCGTCTCGCTGTGACCTTGCGTCGCGGAGCTAGGAGGTTTGCTAGGGCCGGAATCATATACGAACCCGCAGGTATACCATGGGTTTGAGATTTTTTCGGCTCTGCTTAAGGCTTTAACCCTTGCGAGGTTAGCTTAAGTGGGGCACAGTGCACCAGTACTTATCGGTGCTTAAGCCTGGTTGTCCGTGGGGGGGGGTGGTACCCAGAGGGGGGGGGCGTTTGCCACTTTGTGTTGCGGGCTTAGCATAGAGGGTGTTAGCTAGTTTGATTAGCGTGTTTATTTTGGGTTAAGTTTAGGAGTAGGATACAGGGTAATGCTCCCAGGCTCACACACACGCGCGCAGGGGACAGAGAGGAGTCTTTGGAGCCTCTGTGAGCAGCTGCGGCCTGTGTGAGAACACGCACTGTCTCCTAGGCCTCTCTGTGCCTCTCCGAGCGTCAGGGCTCAAACCAGAGGTCAAGCTGTAGCTAGTAGGCCTCTGACAAGGCCTCGGCCTAAGTTTGGGCCTCTGTGAGTAGCCGCAGCCCGTGTGAGCACAAGCACTCTTCCCCAAGCCTCTCCAAGCATCAGGGGTCAAGTCAGAGGTCAGCAGTAGCTAGTAGGCCTCTCACAAGGCCTCAGCCTAAGCTGGAGGATTGGGTTAGATTGTAAATTAATTTTGGGAGAACAGAGTCTAGGTTGTGCTAGCTGTGGAAAAGGGGATAGGGAAGAGGTTGGGCCTCTGTTCGTGTATTAATCGGGGTTAAGTTTAGATGTAGGATACAGGGTAATGCTCCCAGGCTCACACACACGCGCGCAGGGGACAGAGAGGAGTCTTTGGAGCCTCTGTGAGCAGCTGGGGCCTGTGGGTGGGTGTGTGTGTGTGTAGGGGTGCTGCAGTGGGTATAGCACAGCATCTAGGCCCAAGCATCTAGGCACAGCATCTAGGCCCAACTTTAATAATAATAATGTAATAATAATAATAAGTTGGGGCCTCTCTGAGCAGCTGGAGCCTCTCTGAGCAACAGGCCCCTCTCACTGTCCCTCTCTATCACCTGCGCGCGCGTGTGTGCGTGTGTGTGGCTGTGCTTGGTGGGGGGGGTCTAGCGCAGCTCTCTGTGTCTCTCCCTGCTCCTAGGCCCAAGTTGAGCCCGTCTGAGCACAAGCACTCATCCCCAGGCCTCTCCCGGCCCGTCCGATCACAGTAGCTAGTAGGCCTCTCACAAGGCCTTAGCTTAAGCTAATGTGTGTGTGTTTGGGGGGGAGGGGGGGGGGGGCGCTCAGGATCGGGTGATATTCTAGATTAATTTTGACGCTCCGGACGCAACGCCGCCACCCCCGTCTCGCTGTGACCTTGCGTCGCGGAGATAGGCGGTTGGCTAGGGCCAGAATCGTATGTGAATCCGCAGCTAGCGTGACATGTTCATCACATACGACTCTTGACTTAGCGGGTTTTCACTCTTGGCCCCTTAGTGGCAGTATGGGAGAATGACAGTCTGTTACATTTTCCATCACATACGACTCTTGACTTAGCGGGTTTTCACTCTTGGCCCCTTAGTGGCAGTATGGGAGAATGACAGTCTGTTACATTTTCCATCACATACGAGTCTTGAGTTAGCGCTTTTTCACTCTTGGCCCCTTAGTGGCAGTATGGGAGAATGACAGTCTGTTACATTTTTCATCACATATGAGTCTTGAGTTAGCGCGTATTCACTCTTGGCCCCTTAGTGGCAGTATGGGAGAATGACAGTCTGTTACATTTTTCATCACATATGAGTCTTGAGTTAGCGCGTATTCACTCTTGGCCCCTTAGTGGCAGTATGGGAGAATGACAGTCTGTTACATTTTCCATCACATACGAGTCTTGAGTTAGCGCTTTTTCACTCTTGGCCCCTTAGTGGCAGTATGGGAGAATGACAGTCTGTTACATGTTCATCACATATGACTCTTGAGTTAGCGCCTGGAGGTTTGCTAGGGCCGGAATCATATACGAACCCGCAGGTATACCATGGGTTTGAGATTTTTTCGGCTCTGCTTAAGGCTTTAACCCTTGCGAGGTTAGCTTAAGTGGGGCACAGTGCACCAGTACTTATCGGTGCTTAAGCCTGGTTGTCCGTGGGGGGGGTGGTACCCAGAGGGGGGGGGCGTTTGCCACTTTGTGTTGCGGGCTTAGCATAGAGGGTGTTAGCTAGTTTGATTAGCGTGTTTATTTTGGGTTAAGTTTAGGAGTAGGATACAGGGTAATGCTCCCAGGCTCACACACACGCGCGCAGGGGACAGAGAGGAGTCTTTGGAGCCTCTGTGAGCAGCTGCAGCCTGTGTGAGAACACGCACTGTCTCCTAGGCCTCTCTGTGCCTCTCCGAGCGTCAGGGGTCAAACCAGAGGTCAAGCTGTAGCTAGTAGGCCTCTGACAAGGCCTCGGCCTAAGTTTGGGCCTCTGTGAGTAGCCGCAGCCCGTGTGAGCACAAGCACTCTTCCCCAAGCCTCTCCAAGCATCAGGGGTCAAGTCAGAGGTCAGCAGTAGCTAGTAGGCCTCTCACAAGGCCTCAGCCTAAGCTGGAGGATTGGGTTAGATTGTAAATTAATTTTGGGAGAACAGAGTCTAGGTTGTGCTAGCTGTGGAAAAGGGGATAGGGAAGAGGTTGGGCCTCTGTTCGTGTATTAATCGGGGTTAAGTTTAGATGTAGGATACAGGGTAATGCTCCCAGGCTCACACACACGCGCGCAGGGGACAGAGAGGAGTCTTTGGAGCCTCTGTGAGCAGCTGGGGCCTGTGGGTGGGTGTGTGTGTGTGTAGGGGTGCTGCAGTGGGTATAGCACAGCATCTAGGCCCAACTTTAATAATAATAATGTAATAATAATAATAAGTCGGGGCCTCTCTGAGCAGCTGGAGCCTCTCTGAGCAACAGGCCCCTCTCACTGTCCCTCTCTATCACCTGCGCGCGCGTGCGTGCGCGTGTGTGGCTGTGCTTGGTGGGGGGGGTCTAGCGCAGCTCTCTGTGTCTCTCCCTGCTCCTAGGCCCGAGTTGAGCCCGTCTGAGCACAAGCACTCATCCCCAGGCCTCTCCCGGCCCGTCCCGTCACAGTAGCTAGTAGGCCTCTCACAAGGCCTTAGCCTAAGCTAATGTGTGTGTGTTTGGGGGGGGGTGGGGGAGGGGGCGCTCAGGATCGGGTGAGATTCTAGATTAATTTTGACGCTCCGGACGCAACGCCGCCACCCCCGTCTCGCTGTGACCTTGCGTCGCGGAGATAGGCGGTTGGCTAGGGCCGGAATCGTATGTGAATCCGCAGCTAGCGTGACATGTTCATCACATACGACTCTTGACTTAGCGGGTTTTCACTCTTGGCCCCTTAGTGGCAGTATGGGAGAATGACAGTCTGTTACATTTTCCATCACATACGACTCTTGACTTAGCGGGTTTTCACTCTTGGCCCCTTAGTGGCAGTATGGGAGAATGACAGTCTGTTACATTTTCCATCACATACGAGTCTTGAGTTAGCGCTTTTTCACTCTTGGCCCCTTAGTGGCAGTATGGGAGAATGACAGTCTGTTACATTTTTCATCACATATGAGTCTTGAGTTAGCGCGTATTCACTCTTGGCCCCTTAGTGGCAGTATGGGAGAATGACAGTCTGTTACATTTTTCATCACATATGAGTCTT